>NW_027526225.1:82774515-82924117 GCF_048455015.1 Haemaphysalis longicornis | reverse complement strand
GCACGGTGTGGTCGAGGAAGAAAATTTCCCCGAACCCCCTTGCCGCTTTTGTGGTGCGTCTCAGGTCACGCACACGGCAATTCGGTTTTCCACCACCAAACGAAAAGCCACCTCTGGGGCTAGGTTTCGAACCAGCAAGCTTGGGTTCGGAAGCAAGATACCCTTGCTGCTGCGCACATCACTGCTGCGTGTAGAGCGGTATATGGGCAGGTAACGTTTGTCGTATCCCTCCAAGACGACTGGAAGGGAGGGTGTTCTTTTCTCCCCCACCGCAATAGAGGGGGAGGGAGAAATGGGGTATTTGAGGGCGACCCGTATCCAATCCATTACGCTGATTGTCAGGTCGAACCGCATATGCCAACCATCTCGAAAGGTTACGATATACCCTGAACGTTTCACACTGGAAACCCGCAACTGCCTAGCAGTCTATACATTTTTATCGCTGATTCGATCCCCTTGTGACCTGGGAACGTGATGAGCCACAGGCACATATTCGTGAAGAGGTTGAGCAAGGTCTTGTGAATTTAATACCAAAGGGCTCACGAGAATAAGTGCTCAATACTTGCAAATCTCACCAGGACCAACTGTCCTACAACTTTTATTGTTTTTGTTGTTTAGTTGCGCATTCTACTTTCCTCTTGCCAGTAATTTGTATCCCCACCCCTCGTAAAATTTCCATTCCTTTGGGGACCCTTGAAGAAAACAAAATCAATGAATAAAAATTAAATCCCACCACAGTAAACTTCACCCCAGGTGGCAATTCCACCACAGGCGACAATAATTCCGGTACAGGCGACAATAAAGTTACTGGATGCTGGCTTCCTGACCATAGCGACATAGAGGGAACAGGTTAGAGAACTTCTTGAAGCCGACCACCTCCGTCTCAAGGACTTGAACGACAACGCGTAGCTCTCTAACGGCGTTATCGACCAGAACCAGATCATCTGCACACCACGAACAGAACGGAGAAGGACCCTGGTCACATTAGTACCATCATATCCGAATCACCTTACCTCGGGCATTCCTCTGGCCCGGACAAGCCTTCATTGCCCGAACGGGGTTCACCCTGACGAATTCTGGAGAACTGGCACACATACGTTGTGGAAAAGGACACGTACGGGCACGTAGGCCCGTAAAACCTCTTCATATTCGAATCACAGCTAAGCTAATGGCTGACCGCGGTCGCAGTATCAAGGCAGAAGGTTCGACACGCAAGCCACAGCCAACGAAATGAGGCCCTCAGGGAATGGATAGCGGTGAATCCATAAAAGCAAACATTCGGCACTCACTGCGTGGCTGTACACAGCAATACGTTTTACACCAATCGCCCATCAGTGTCACGAACGTAACCATGCACGAGGCAGGTGATTCGGCCCGTGGATTCCGAGGACGATATAAAACGACCCGCCGCTTCTTTCCTTCGCGGTTGTGTTTGGCCTCAGCGACCGGACATGGCGGCTGAGGGGCGCTTTGCACACCGCTCGTATACCTTGACCCCCAGCAGTCTGGCGAAGCCCCGACCCCACCACTTCACCCCCTTGCAAACGCGGGAAAATAAATTTTCTGATTCATCACTGCATAAATTAAGCCTAAATGAAACGCGAACAGAACCTGCGCCAGCAACCCCGTAGCAGGTTAAAGCCAATTGTAAATGTAAATGAACAGTGAACCCAACGTTCCGACGTTGGAAGGTCAATAGACCGACGTGCCAACCCCTGAGTAAAGACTTTATTCCATGGTGTCGAACCGGAACTGAACCAAACGACCAAACCGAACACCGGAACCGAACCGCTATTTTTGCCGGAACTGAACCCGAACCCTAACCATTATTCTTTTCGCACGCTGAACTAGAACTGGAACTGAACGAAAAAAAGGCATAACGGTTACCGGTTCACGACAAAACGGTTCGACCGTCCGCTGTTGATAACGCTCAGTCAACGCCATTGGAGCTCTTCTCTTTTTGCACCATCAATTTCGTAACTTCGCACGCACTTTCCCCTTCAGTTCAGTTAACACCAATAAACGCTCTATTCTTCGTTACAACATGAAGAGAGGTACGCGCGCCAATGTTGGAATGGTTGCTCCTCTGGTAGCGCGAGCAGAATGCAAGGCTGAACAAACGAAATGTCGCGCTATCGACAGCCTGAAGGTGATATAAAACACCACTGATATGAAACACCAATACACCACTGAAAGAACAACCAGCAAGAGCGCCTGTACAGCGGTTGTTCTTTCTGTCTGTCCCGTCCTTCGCGCTGTGATTAAGTATGATTTCGCAAAAAAATTGGAAAAAAAAAAGTTTGCATGCGAATCTAATCATCCCCTTTTCTAAGCAACCATAACAAGGTGGATTGAAGACCCGTGAAAACAGGCCCAAGTTAACGTTGTGGTCAAGTCATTTATGAAGTTTTCAATTACAAAGCACTTCAACGGAACAGAAGACGACCTGCTGGGGGGTACTGGGAGCGGTGGCCCAAGCGGCACAACGGACTCGAATGGTAGTGAGGGTGCCACTGAGTATCAGACGTGACCGGTAGGTTCACTGTAGCTATGTTTCTTTGAAATGTCTGCCACATAACACATTATTTCTGGCACCTGTCTCGTTTGAGATACGGCCCCGAAAAAAAGTGGCCGGGAGAAGGGGTAGTTTGGATTTTTCGAATCTAAGCACCCCCCTCACTTTGGGCATCACGATTGTGGAAAGAAAGGGAGTGGTTAGAATCGAGAAAATACAGTATATTCCACGAGCAGTACGACCCTTGGTCGTGCTGCCCGTGGAATATACTGTATTAAAGTAACCACCAAGTAACCTTGGTGGTTACTTTAAGCAGCTCCTAGAACAACATAAGTATTGAGTGGGGAAGAAGCTGGTAAATCATCACTATTTCATCTATTTTTCCTAGTATCTGGCCTTATTGCTTACTGTTGTCTTTTAAATGCACAACTTTTATCAGGAAGGAGCAGTATTTCGCATGCACCAAATTGTATTTAATTTTTATGGTCGCGTTAAGCTACAAACATTCTTTCCCTGCTTCGGTA
Source organism: Haemaphysalis longicornis (assembly GCF_048455015.1). Classification (NCBI taxonomy): domain Eukaryota; kingdom Metazoa; phylum Arthropoda; class Arachnida; order Ixodida; family Ixodidae; genus Haemaphysalis; species Haemaphysalis longicornis. Next base: position 82,921,078 of record NW_027526225.1, on the reverse strand, counting down.
ATAATTTAACTCAACGAACCAGTTCGCGAACCGGTTCAAGATTTGGCAACCGCTTCGCGTACCGCTTCGGTTTGTGATTTAGTCGAACCGAAACAGAACCGGAACGAAATCCCCCGTACACTAGCCGGAACCAAACCGGTGTTTTTTTTTCGGTTCTATACACTGTTTTATTTATTGGGTCCTCAGGAACCAAACACATTGTGTCCATCTCGGTACTTAGCTGCATCAGAGTCCTTCAAAAGCATTGAAGGACTCTGGCTGCATGCACGTAGTAGGTATAGTAGGCCCACGTGATGTAAACACACAAAAAAACTGCTTTTAAAAGCAACTAACCGAAATGTAAGAATCTACTCAAGCGCAACGAATAAACATAAAATAACGTCTGCCACAATTACATGCTGAAGGGGGCAAATTTGAGAAACAAAAAGTGCTGTGCCGTTTGCACTAAACTTAGCAGGCTATGCAGTCGAAAAAAACTTTCTGACGGAATTTATCTTGGACCCGGTGATTGTCATCATCATGACTGCTACGTAGGTAAAGGCTGAGATACGCTAAGTCACCAATGCATACCTGAAACCATAGCAGCTCGGAGCGCCCCTGTCTGGCTCACGACCCGCCACGGTGGCTCAGTGGCTATGGCGTTGTGCTGCTGAGCACGAGGACGCGGGTTCGATTCCCGGCCGCGGCGGCGGCTTCTCTGATGAATGCGAAAAGCAAAAACGCCGGTGAGTACGAGATTTCGGCGCACGATAAAGATCCCCAGGAGGTCAAAATTAATCCAGAGCACTCCACTACGACGCACCTCATCGCCTGCGTTGCGTCGGCGCGTTAAACCATACAAGAAATGAATCCTGTCTCGCTCACGCATCAGCGCGCGCATTCCATTTAGGTTGGCTTCGGAGATGGGACGAGGTTTGACCCCGCAGTGCTAAACGCACCACTGGCGAAGAGCTCGCGCTAAATCCCAATGAGTAGCCGCGATACCCCCGCAGTGGAGCTCCGGAAGATCCCTGTGCAGGGAATGCATGTATGTAGAAACATTACTCGAAGATTCATCTCGGGGGCCGAAACATTCGCAGAACAAGGACGAAGAAGAAAGACGACACGACCCTGTTTTGTGAGCGCTTTGACCACCCAGATGAATACCATCCAACTAGCTCAACTGTCTGCTCTGCTGCATTACTCGAAGGCATTCTCCACGCGAGGGCATCTCTGATGCTTTCTCATTCCTATACGTGAGCAGTTTTAAGTTTCTTGAAGCACAGCGAACTACAACCGGGTGAAGGGAGAAACGCGGACACAGCATCCATTCCTTTGTCCTGTTGCAGTGCGCTGTGCTTCAAGAATGTCAATGTACCAACGAGCCCATCAATCCACACTTGTCAGTTTGAAGTGTCTCTGACGCTCCCCCTCCACTCTTTAATATCATCAACGCAAGTTGAGATCTCTTCTTTCATTTATGATTCCGGCAAATCGTGTTCTCTACGTTTTCTTTTTTTTCTTTTTTTAAAGCCAAGGCACGACATGCCTGTGTATAAACGCGTCAACTCCGACATTTCCGCATTATAACGCAATTACGGCAGTCAACGCTACAGCGGAACGCAGAAAGACGAGAGCAAAGTTTCTCCTTACATCGCCTTCGCTTTCTGTAATGCATAGCGCAAATACAAGCGGCTCGTAAGAGGGCGAGTAAAGAAATCACAATCGCGGCAATATAAATAGGCGCGCGGAAACGGACCACCGCCTTTGTCGCTGTAAGAACACGTAATGGAAAGATAGGCGTACTCTGCTGTGCAAACAACGCATGCACAGTGTGCAGACAGACATAAACTGTGCAGTAACCCTGCCAATCGAAAAAAAAAGGCCAGTCAGGATGAGGGTGCCGCGGGGTCAAGCCATTAGGAGCAAAACTGGATCTCGGCCGCGCCGCTCTCGGACCACGTATACGTCATTTGCTATGCTTGCGTAACCGAGGAAGAGTCCCGCGCGGCTTTAACACAGCGGTCTTCCTGCATATGTCGTCGGTACGCGTTTTGGGCTTTGTAGGCCGACGTTCTGTCATCTCGAGCGCGTCCACGAGCAGACACCTCTTCGGGACGTTGGAGGAATTAACTCGGAGGCTTTCGAAGCGTCGGCGGTGAGCGCTGTAGAGATGAGCAGCAAAACAGCGGCGCCCTCGAATGCACTCATTCGGGAGAACGATAATTGGGGGACGAGCGGACGCGCGCGTGCGGGGACCACACGGCGGCGTCGAATGGCAGAGACAGAGCGAAGGAGGGTCGCTCCTCTGGGGGGCCCGCAAAGCGGAAGTCGGAGGAAGACAGGTACGCATTGCTTCGGCACGATCGCCCGGGCTGGAGGGCTTAAGTGCCGCTAGTTCCGTCGGCAGACGGGCCTGTAGCACCGAGAAAGCTAACGCCGCGCTCGCCTTGACAATATGTGATCACAAAAGCCGACGTGTACGGAGTTGGTGTGAGCGTGCGTGTGTGCTTGCGAGTCTGTGTGTGTTCGCTTTTTAAAGCGAAATTTTCTTTACCTCACTGATGGCGACCGCCCCGTCACCGAAGCGCACTGCAGGAAAGCCAACATTATACAGAGGGCTTCGCAAACCGAAGGTGATGATAAACGAAGGCACATTAAGCGGCTTGAGAGAAAAACGCCTCCCGTGGTCAGTATCAAACCTGGGTGCCTCGCGTTATGAAGCGAACGTCTATCCATTGCGCCGATCCGACATGGTGGAATCCGTTTAGATTTTGGACTTTGACTTTGCGCCTGATTGAATGGAAGAAAGCTTCGCGTTTTAACCACCTTTAATAAAAGAAAGGGGCTTTGATTTTTTTGGGGAAGGTTCTGGAGTATGCATTGCAAAATGCGTTATTGCACGAGCTATTTTTCAGCACCAATTTCATCCTCATGATTGATAACAGTACACCCGGGGTCTGGAGAAGCCACGCATCTGGAAATTGGAGAAAACACTTAATACAGGATGCGAAATATAAAAATGTGAGGGGCCAGGAAGCGCTCGCAGCACAGGGTTCCTTTTATGCAATGTCTAAGGAGGAAGGCTCAAAGTTGAAGACTGAATACCACAGGAGAAACGGGAAAAGTAACGGCATCGTCGCAAAGAGTCGGAGACCGAAGAATTATGTGCCTTAAACCTTTTTTTAATGTCATTTACAAAATCTATACATCCACTTGCCCAGTTTCAAACGATATCGTGCATGGTCAAATGTGTTTATTCTGCATGGCTGCCGCATATAACACAGACACGGGGAATAAACCATAAATATGCTTTATTAATGCCAAAAAATAACCGTTTCATATAACTAACGTCCCCCACCCCCCATGGCCAAGCTCAAGAACGAAAAATAAAATGTCGCGCCTCTTCTGTGTGTGAGCTTTATAGGTTAAGTTTGACACTAGGAGTCGCCCGCCGCGGTGACTCAGTGGCTATGGCGTTCTGCTGCTGAAGTCATTTGGGCGGGTTCAATTCCCGGCCGAAGCGGCCGCTTTTCTGATTGAGGAGAAAAGCAAAAACGCCCGTGTGTTCAAGATTTCGGCGCAAGTTAAAGATCCCCAGGTGGTCAAAATTAATCCGGAGCCCTCCACTACTGCGTGCGTCATCGCCTGAGCGTCGGCGCGTTAAACCTGCACAATCAATCAATCAATCAATCAATCAATCAATCAATCAATCAATCAATCAATCAATCAATCAATCAATCACACTTGGAGTCAAGCAACTGTTAGGAATGAAAAGTAGACCTCAGATTCGATATAATGTTTAAAAGGCTTCGCTCATGTTCCCGGCCGTCGTTATACGCACGGCTGTCAACGACTAATCGAAGGCTCCCGCACGAGTGGGCGAATATATGTGCCGATCACATACAAATGGCACATCGGCCAGAAAGGGAGCAGGCGGTATATAATGGCGTCCACACGCAGAATAAGAAAAGAAAGTAACATCGAGGCAATCTCCCGTCAACGGTCGAGCCTTGTCCGCCCAAATAGGCCGCAAAATATGTCGCGGAATGACGCAACACCACTCACGGCTGTCACGAGTGCACGGCGTTGCGGCGAGCTGGGCTGGCGCTCCGGTACCCTTTACTGCAGGGAAGTGCGCCGTGGATTGGAGGAAAATACACTGTCAAATTTGCCTAATGCCAACGACAGTGTTCGCTGGGCGCGATTTCGTGGAACTGCGAGGAAGCTTGGTATTTAGGTGGGCGCGCTGGCTGTTTTTTGCGATAACGCTGTGCTTTTGTTGACACACCCACACGTACAGGTGCCGTCGAAAGTAATTGGTACATGGTCTCGGTAATTTAGGCCAATTTCTTCTTCCGCAAATTGCCTGGCTGCGTTGGTGTGCGTTTAAAGGAGCCCCCCTAATAGAAAAAGGTTCCTGCCTACGGATAATGCCTGTCACAAAGCCAGTAAGACATATTTTGGGATATTCATAAATCCTTGTTCCAATTACTTATGACGGCATTTGTAGAAAGAGAGGCAAAGGATGAGGAAGGGTGAGAGAGTGAAGTACGAGATTTCTTGTTCTAAAAGTGTAAGCCATCCTATTAAGCTAGCTTGTCCGGCTTGATGACGTAGGAATCCCTGTTATATATTTCTCCAGTTCCCTCTGGTCCTTGCTGTGCCCTCGTTTCAGCTTGCTTAGGGGATTTTGGTGAACAAGAAAAGGTAGAAGGTTCCACAAGCCCGACTACTGCCGGGTGGTTTTTTTGTTTTTTTGTTTTTTCACTGTGGAGGAAAGAAAGATTATGAGCTCACTGTATTCCACTTCTGCGGAAACCTACGCACATATTTCTGCGGAAAACGCACATGCACACACATTTTTAGGTGTGAAGCCCCTTGGGGGCTGGGGCGGTTGGCGTCTCCTGTCGTCGTCGTAATCGCCGTCTCATGTAGTCACAGCACTAAAACACCGGGAAAACTCGTTTACGCATCGCGCTAAAACGTAACGCGTACTAAAAAAAAACAAAAAACACCGAGACACTCGTCTACGCCTCGCACTGAAGAGCTTCGAAACGCGTACTAAAAAAAAAAAAAACACCGGGACACTCATTTACGCCTCGCGCTAGAGAGCTTCTTGCTTTAAAGACAAGAGACTTTTACAGCAAAGCTGTATACTTCTACCCCCCCCAACGGTTTTATCTCCATTGGCGAAAACGCCCAGGCGCCAAGAATACACTTACACACTGCATGTTTCGCCCCTCCCCAGGTTTCACGTTAGTGGAGATGGCCCGGGATTTCTTATTTCAGATTTTCGCCTGGGAAGGACTGTAGATCTGAAATCAGCCGGCGCTGCCTAAACAGTTCTCTACTACCCCAGTTATTTTGGCGCGATTCGCTTTGTTCCAGCGTAATCGCGATCCAACTGCGCTTCAAACGTACTCCCATTGCTCATCGTTCAGGAAGCTCGGTAGGCTGTCAAGCAAACTTCACGACCGTTAACCGCGTGCTCTTCCTAGTGAAAGCGGGTACGCGCTCGCCTTTAAAAGACGTCAGCGAGTCCCGTTGGACCAGTTTCCATCGCCCAGAGGTGGAAGGGGAGACGGGCAGACTTTCGTCTCTGCCCATCTCTCCGCTCTTCTCCGATGAAGGGAGGGGTGGGGGAAAGAGAGAAACTGCCGGGGAGGGTGAAAAAGAAAAATGAAGCGGCGGAGAAGCTCCCCCGCCAGGTCCAGTCGTCCAGTGAGTGACCACCGCGGCGTGTTTGCGTGCGGGTGTGCTGTAGTCAGCTGCTCGGTTCGCGTGTGACTTTACCGCCACCGGCTATATAAGGGAGAGGACGCGAAACAGGCTGAGTGATCAACAAGAGGGGGGGATAAGACAAAAAGGCCCCTACAAAGTGCTCGTAGACGCAACGGTGGTTGGTGCATCAGCGATGTGGACGCGCTGCTTGGATTCCGCGGCGGTGCTTCTGACGACGTCGTGGGTGGTCGTCGTCCTCCTCATCTTCGCGCAGCACACGGAAGCTCACCAACGAAGCGTGAGTATTGCACGCTGTCAGGCGTGTTGGCGCCGCCGTGGCTCAGTGCGCGCGCTGGCCGAGTCCGAGGTTCGCGGTTCGCTTCCCGGCGACGGCGGCCGTGCTTCAAACGGAGCCAACTGTGGCAAACTCCGCGGATTGGGAGCTTTGTGAGGCCAAATAACTCAAGGCCAGTTTTTCCTTCGCTGGGTTAAACCAAAAGTTAATTTTCGTGGGATGTTGAGGGTATAATATGATGCAAATAAATGGCCTTCATTTTATGAGGTAGATGGGAGCGTCGAAAGCGATGTAGATGACGCCTCGGCGTTCGGCCCGTAAGGCCGACAAACTATGCTTTTGCGGTAAAACTCCGACGGGGTTGAATAAACTGAAGTGGGCTGAGTGTTCTTGAAGAGTTCAGGGACTTGGCGACTTGGCTGTGGGTATATAAGACTATTGCGCAGCTTCTGTTTAACTTTGGCCGGCTGACTAAATCGGGTAACAGACAGACAGACCTACAGACAGACCAACATTTCTCTGTTTAGGTAGCCCAAGTGAGACTCTCGTATTTAAAAAACGTCTTGGCTCTCATATCCTTGAACCACTGCAGGGCTTCCTCCAACTTGTGCGGGCTGGACTTGACGTTATTTTTGTTCGATACAATTCAAGACGAACTGGCATGGACACTGGCATCCTTTTCCGTCAAGATTGTGGAAAGCGGGCTGGCCGGACTGCCGTGGTCTGCGGCTACGGGACTGTTGAGTTTATCTCGTACAGCTCCGTAAAAACTAAACTTGATGCCTCGTTTTTTTTCTGACGCGGCGCAATAGTTGCACGTTCTGTGAAAACAGATCTCAAAATCTCTCATTTTTTAAACGTGCCTGTTTCTAGAAATACTTCGTTAAACCGGGAATGGTGCTGAAACTATTTCGTTAGTTCGAGCTCATAAAAGCACTGAGCCGTATAGGCACTGTTACATTCGAGAGGGCGTACCCTAACCGGGCTCCATCGCCTCCGTCACGGGTGGTAGCATGGTGGTCAGGCGGCCAGCAAAAATTGCTGCCTTGGTGTTGACGACAAGAAGCCGAAGGCAAACTAACTGGTTTACAGCATGGCGAGAAGTGAACTGTGTTGATACAGAGACAATACCCTTCCGGGCGAGGTTACAGCGGCACTCGATGAGAGCGACAGCATGGATCCGCTGCTGCAAAACGAATGAAGCGATCCGTCCACCGGGAGGATGGGTTTTCTACACAGAAGCCGTAACGGCTGCGGTGCTTTCCCAGTGCTTGTGCGCACACGGCGCGAAAATAGCAGACACACTGAACGCTCTTTCCCGTGTTCGTGAGGGCCGGCAGTAACGGCGTTCGTTGAGTCGGAGCGAGGGGGAGAGATATCGGCGAGCAGCGTCCGCTCGGCCGGTGCACGTCTCAACACGAAGAACCGTTTGTTTCGTGTTTTGCAGCAGCATAGGTTGAATAACCGACAGCGAGGCGCCCACGCGCCGGTAATCCTCCAGCAAGTGGTAACTTGTCTAAGGCAGGCTTTCTTACACAGCCCTGGAGCCTTAAGCAAAACTTGCAGCACGCGCGTGTAGGGCAGCAGCGCGCTGAATCGTACCAGCACCTGCCGGGGAATCCGAATTTGTTCGTTAGATCGGAAAATTCAGAAGACCGGGTTTCGTTAGATCGAGTTTTCACTGTATAACTAACATAACACGGCGATATATACGATGTAGCACTATGAGTCACTCGTTCGTCCATAATTACAGTATGCCTGTGACTCTTTGGTACACCGGAAAAATCACGCTCACCCAATTCATCGAAGTCATCCAGAACCGTGCCACTAGTTTCATTCTATCCGTAATGCCACTGTCACTTTGAAACCTGTTCTTGGCCTGCCTGGCTTATCCGTACACCATAAATATCATCATCTATGCCTTTTCCAAATTTTTATCCATACCGCTTACCTAAAAATAGCTAATACTTCCGCCTGCACTTATTTCATCGCGCACATACCACATTAACAGAGCTCGTGTTCCTTTTTGTCCCACTAACCTAATAGTGATTCTTCGTCCAAGAAGCAGTGTTCACTGTAACCACCTTCCAGCCTAGACTGCTGCTATTTCAGAACATTCCCAATTCAAGACTGGCTTACAAAACCTCACCTGTTAATGTGTTTAGTAATACTATGCACTTCCACTGTTGATTGTCATTGTACTGTAAGCCCACTCCTTTTCGTAATGCATCTTGCCCTTGAAAGTATTACAAATCAATAGGCCAACAAATAAGCAATAAAATAAATATAATCATGAAGAATGTTTGAGGGTCTGTACGGGATCATTTATTCAGATCCACGTCCATTGAAGCTCAAAAGTTTATCCCTTGACAAGTGTGCAGTTATAAATGCGAATAAAACTCAACCGTGGAACGAGCACCGTAAATTTTCTCTGTTCAAACACTCGCTGCTAAGAAGTCAGCTTGCAGCTGCGAACGGCAATCCCAACCGCGAAGAGAAGGCCAACAGACGCTCAGCCACCTTGTCAAATGCGATAGCCAAGTTTCCCGGAACATTCCTCGGCGACCCGTAGCCGACGCATACGGCGATCCCCGCCACAGCGAGCAGCGCAGTCAGGTTCGTCGCCGTGGCGAAGAGCCCCGTCGATGAGCGGGCCTTCTCGCCGTTGTTGCGATACTTTAGCGGAGCTTGCAGCCTGTCCTTGAAACCCATAATGGCGTCGCGAGCTCCACTCCAAGGGTGAGGGCCCTCCAGCCTGTACTGGTAGTGCAGAACAGGAGAAGTCATCAGAGTCCAATAAAGCTTAGGGTCCTTGATGAGCAGCTTCAGGTAGTTAGGCTTAGCACCGATGGCTTTCGCGAGGTCCTCCACGTAAGCGACCCTGTCGATCATCAGCGAGTGCCTTGGCGTGGGGACGAAGAATGACTTGCTTTTGCGTTGCGTGGCGGCGATGTCAGCTTCCATGGCCTCTCGGGAAGGGAGTTTCAGATTTCCCGAGAACACCAGCGCCATGTACCGCGCCTGCATTTCGAACGCTTGTAGGAGGTTCGCGTTGGCGTCGATGAAGCCGAGGAACGCGACGTTGGGGTTCCCTGCGGGAACCATCATCTTGTACAGCAGCAGCCGATCCTCCCCTTCCCTGGGCAGGGCGTCCGTGGGGAACGGCAGGCCGGTCGTGAAGCCGGTGGCGAACACCACCGCGTCCACCTTTTCTTCCACGTAGTTCATGACAAGGCCGTCCTCGGTGAACCGTTGCGGAGGACCACGGATCTTCACTGACCCGTCCAGCAGCTTTCCGTCGATGTACTGGTTGACGACCAGGGCTTGGCTCATGACCTCATGGTCAGCTTCGAGACCGAAGGCCTTGTGGTCCCAGCAGTCGTTGGCCACGCGGGTCACATAACGGCTGAAGTAGGACGAGGGTAGCCAACTGTAGAACCAAAGACGCGCCTGGTTGAGCACGTAGACGTCGATGGGAACGGACTTGTAGTGGTACGGAAGGACCCAGTTGATGCGCCTGGTGCTCAGAAAGACCTGCACGCGCGATAAGGGAGTTGAAGCACGATCGGACGCAGATTCGTTATACGTGCGTAAAAACGGTATGCCCCTTCGCCAAAGGGCAGACGCGAGGGCTCGCAACGCAGACTTGAGCCACGCTGCGGCACATGCACGCATGCGCCACGCTTGGTTGCTTCTTATATATGAGCAGCTTTTTTTTTTCAAAATGAGTCAAATCCACCCGAAGAGAATTGGAGAAAAAAGCGAAAATACCTGCAATTCCGTTCAGATGGATTTGACTCTTTTCGAAAAAAAAAAAACCCTCACATGTCAATTAACAAATAATAATGCGCTTGCTTTGAAGGGGAAAGTCTGGTGATACGTAGCAATGACTTTTTATCTGCTGCATGCTACATTGTATTTGCGCTTTCAAAGCAAAGCTCTCTACCTCTACCAGCCAACGATTTCTTCGTGGCGTGCGGGACAAGAAACTCCGAACGCAGGTGAGGAGGGGGAGGGTGGTTTTATAGATGGCGCGGCAATACGGCGCTATTACCCAACGTTCTCCGCGCGCAGCTGCCTGCTCGCACCGGCGGGCGCGTCGGAGGGACGGCTTTGTCGTGTGCTTTAGTTACGGTTGTTTTTGGCCTGTTCTGGCGTGCTTCGCGTTCATTGCGCGCTTCGTTCGCACGGCTTGATTAACTTGTTCGACAGCACCTCCTTGGTAACCCGAACCGGACAGAACTAAGTGGTCGTACGGCAAAGGTACGTTAACGATTGGTTTGCAGGGCGGGAAAACAAAGTGTGCAAACCCCATACACACATCTGGCCGCTAGAGAAACGCTACCTTTTGCGCACTGCTTGCCACAAATGGGACTACTCCGTTTTCTAAATTGGTGAATACCAATTCGGTTGTGTATTAACAAGAATTACCAAAAGCCAAAGTAGCAACTGGTTGTTATCAAAGCGATTATAAAAGGTCCCCAAGCTTTCTCGCAATTCTAAAACTTAATAAACTAACTAGTTTCAATCTGTATAAATGGGAATCACTAAGTTCACATGCTGAATTGTTTCGGTGTCTGCGCTTGTGTCGAGCGGTGGTGTAGCCCCGAGCTAGCACATCGGGACGGTTAGGTTCCGCTGTCTCACCCTTCGAAACACGCTCCTCCCCGTTTTCTCTCACTTCAGACTCACGGCCGGGCTACAGCGGCGTCGTCGTCCGCCGCTCTAGCCCGGCCGTGGCCGACGCTGCTGCTGCGTTCGGGACGCCGCCCGCGCGAATTCCAGGTAACGGCTGGCAGAATCTCTGGTTTCGCTTTTTTAGAGCCACATGTGTGAATTCAAGCGACGTCGCATGGGCAGTTGTTGTGGGTGTCGGTTAAAACTTTGCTTTCTAACCACCTTCACAGCGTAAATTGGAACCAATTTTTTTTTCGTCACTTTCGGTTGTTTGTCTTTTGGCGCAGACTGGCGTTGGAAAGGCAGACTGGTGCCACTCGCCAAAGCTTCTCCAGAATCAGAGTTTTGCGTGGCTGAGTTGTGCCTGTTCTACTCACCAGCCGTCATGTTAATTCCCTTGCACACACTGGTTTAACGTTTCCTCCACCGTTGGCAACGTGCGCAGGCAGCACAGGGGTGACTGGGCACTGGGCTCTAAATGGGAAGATTCGACTTCAAAGCGTGTACGAATTTTTTTCATTTCCTCTTTTACAGCGGCAGTCACTTTCTGTACGGGACAAGCACAGCAACAACAGCGACTGTTAATATTTCTAACAGCCCCCATACCGCGTAAGCACTCCGACGCAAAACATGACCCCGCTCATATTTAAACAGACCGTTTCTAAGCAATTTCCAAAGCGCCGTGTAATTACAAAATCCCGTCACCAGTGCTTGTTATGTACATTGAGGTTCTAATGGTCTCGAAATGAAGGGCCCATCATGAATAACATGTTAGCCCAAATTTTCTTACGTCTCAACCCTTACAACCTTGTTAGTTAATACACGTGGACGGACAGTCGAGCGAGTAAGCTTTTTGCCTTTGGCTCTCTCCCCGCAAGTCGGCAGGTCAGCCCGTATGCATGACAAGTTTTTTCTATTTAATGGGTACAAAATATTAGATGCTCTATTTGTGAAACAGAATAAGCTGCTCTTGTTTTTTCGGGGAGACGAAGGCTGTTTGCAACCATAGACTAACCGATTGTTCTTGGGATACAAGAACGTTCGCTGCGTTGCACACCACGAAAATATACTTGAGGCGGGAAATTGAAATCAGTTGTGCAACTGGTGAAACCTCCCGGATATATATATATTTTGTTTGCTGATGTGGTCCTATTGCGAAATTCCTCGCACTCTATGATGATTCAAATGAGCCGAGTCCTCATTTAGCGCTGAGCAGCCTCCGATCACGATGACGGCTAGACTTCCCTTTATCTCGCCTTCGGATAATCTCATTACAATTAGCCAACCAACCCGTGCCCACGCTGGTCGACCAAACATCATAAAACATTAAACTTAGTGGTTCGCCCTAGTTCAGTCGGCAGCAAGAGATCGCTGCCCACACCCTCTGGGCAATGACCGGAAAATGATCACGCGCACTCTTATGAACACATTCACTGAGAGGGACGTGCACACCCACACGCGAGAACGTGAGCACTCAGTGAAAACGCAGCGCTTGAACCGAACTCTATTCAGACACCCAAATCAGCGCCAAGACTAAGCTACACAATCACATACCTGCCGCGCCACTCCGCTCAGGTTCACGGCGACGTCCAGCGCGGAGTTCGCGAAGCCGACCACGACCACGGTCTTATCCCGGAACGTCTCGTCGGCGTACTTGTAGTCGCGTGAGTGCATGATCCTGCCCTTAAACAGGTCGCTTCCCGGCACGTCCGGCATGGACGGAAACGCATGGTGACCCGTGCAGACCAGGACCCCGTCGAAGACGTCCTCCCACTCCCGACCTATCTTCGTGTCGCGGACCCTAATGGTACCATCCCTGTCCAGTCGGAGGACTTCGTGGTTGAACCGGATCCTGGGCGTCACGCCGAAGTGGTCGGCGTAGCTCCGCAGGTAGTGGAGAGTCTGCCGGTGAGTCATGAACAGGGGCGCGTCCTTGTCCGGCGGGAAGTCGCTGAAACAGGACATCTCCTTGCTCGAGTTGGCCACCGTGAAGCGCATCACCGTACCGATGCCGGACTCCGGGGTCTCGTCCCGGTACCACCATAGCCCGCCGCTGTTGGAGGCCCTCTCGAAGCAGACGACGTCGAGGCCTTCTTCGAGGCACGCCTTGACGGCGGTGATGCCGCAGCAGCCGGCACCGATCACGGCGACCCGCATCTTTCCGCTGCACCGTAACGACAGACACAGAACCGTCAAATGCGACACTCAAGTTGCACACCGTTGCGTCTCACTTGAAAGGACGAGTGGTTAGATAAGATAAACCCGCGCGTCTGGGCGCCGCGTATCTCTGGTTATCGTCTTTTTATCATTCGTCGACGGCGGCAAGCACCGACATCACGTTTTTATAAGGGGGATAACGCGTAAGATTGAGTAGGCTGTTGCAGGCACCGGGTACTTACGCCACGATCGAGGAGATGCGACAGGTAAAAAGATAGTGCGGACCGTCAAGTGAACCTAAAAGCCCCCATGATTGAAGCGCAACGAAAAAAACAAAACACGGACGGTGAATAGAGTAGACAGAACAAGCGCCTGTCCAGTCTACTCTGTATTCACGCCCGTGTTGTTTTTTCGCTGCGCTTCAATCGTGGGAACTACTCAACAACTAGCCCAGCAAGAAGTTCTTCTGCGCCGTAAAGCGTTTATATTGCACTTGGTTCACGTGGGAAGAAGGGGGTTCGTTTGGTGCGGCTAGCGCACAACCACAACAGTGTCTTCGTGATAGCGATAACACGCAAGACCGAGTGCGCGGTTGTAAGGTTGTAGGCGCCAAGTCACAATCCAGGAAATGGCTCAAGTAGAAAAATAACTGCAGGGCGTCACGTGGGCATTACAGAGCTTGTATATATTGTGTTTTTCTCGAGTGGGGGTTCGCTTGCATGCTGGGGTAAGCGTAATGCACGATGGTTTAAGAACCACGCTATACAAGCCAAAAAAATATTTAAGATAAAAGTGAATTTAGGTTTCGGCGAGTTGGCATATATGTTATCGTTTACAGCGCAAAAATAAACCAAGGGCGCAGAGAGCGTAGGACACAGCACAACGTGCACTGTTCATGGTTTTTTTTAGGGGCGAAGCCCTTTAGGAGCTGTTGGCGTCTCCTGTCGTCGTCGTCGTAATCGTCGTTTCATGTAGTCACGGTACTAAAACACCGGGAAACTCATTTACGTTTCGCACTAGGACGTAACGCGTACTAAAAAAAAAACTCCTATCTCCCCTCGCGGGAACTCCTGTGTAGATGCGACGCATAGGGGGTTCACGTTGCAGCGTTGGACAGCGGAGGAATGGCGCTGGAACGATGGAGCGGAGCGGCGCAGGCACCGCGTTTTATAGTGCGCATAACGGTGAGGGGACGCGCCGGCGCCAGTGCGTCTGCCACGGCTATGACGCAACACAATCCAACACAATCCACTTTAATCCAATCCAATCCAATCCAAATTCAATCCAATCCAAGCCAAGCCAAGCCAATCCAATCGAATCCGATGCAATGCCCCTCGCGAGAGAGTGTTCGCTATCGGAGAGGAGAGGGGGTGAGCGGCGGAGAGCGCGAATGGCCCTGCGAGGAGAATGGGGGAGGGGCGGACGCCGACGACGACAACGCCGGATGAAGGGACAAGGCGGGTGAATGAGATGCGTTGCATCTAAAACACCCGGACACTCGTTTTCGCCTCGCGCCATGGAACGCTTCGTAACGCGTACTAAAAACACCGTAGTACTCGTTTACGCCTCGCGCTAGAACACTTCGTGCTTCAAAGAAGCGAGACTTTTACAAAAAAGCTGTATACCTCTACCTCCCAACGGTTTCATCTCCGTTGGCAAAAACGCCAAAGCCCCAATAATACACTTATACTCTGCATGTTCGCCCCTCCCCAGGTTTCCCGTTAGTGGAGATGGCCCGGGACTTTTTGTTCCATCAAAATGATGCGTTCATGAATATTACAGTTAGCATAAGGACATATAGGTAGGATGGAAAAAAAATATATCAACGTAAGCTTTGCCGGCATTTTTTTTTGTTTGTGCTGTGAGCGATAAGTATGAGCTACAAACTCTCTTGAACCCACATTACTGAAAGTGAAACTAAAATTTCAAACGCAAATCAAAGTCTGGGTGTTTTACGCCCCAAAGCGAAAGCCCGTCTAGGAGTCGCGTCGTAGTGGGGAAGTGCGGATAAATTTTGACCGCCTGGGTTATATTTAACAAGCGGCGACATACCGAAACACGGGCGTTTCCGTTAACCGATTCCACTAGCAAAACGGCCGCTGCGGCGGGATCGAACGCGCGTCCTTGGGCTCAGAAGCGCAACGCCTTAGCCACTGCGCCACCGCGGCGGGTATTTCAGTGAAACTCCAGCAACAAGCAATTGGTATTGCCGCGTTGTGTTCACGTACGTTCATTCTACTGCAGTAGGTTATATAACTGATGAAATGTTTGTGTATATCTCCCTTTTCTGTGCTGAATAAAACTGGCGACCGCTACACTGAAACGCGGCGCCGCGCACTTCCCCCCCAAAAATCCACTAATAACAAAAAACGCCTTTTGTCGCATGTACACATTATGCGAATTATGAGGAGCCAAGCAAAAATGCCCCCTTTATCAAAACCTGTGTAATCAGAATATGCGACTTGGATGCAAATCGTGCGAGTACTATTAAATTCCGGATGGAAACAAGGTGGAATATAAATCGCATATGCAATCTGGTTGAACTGCGAAGACAGGGGGTGAATTACAGCTCTAATTTCGGGAGAGTTTTGTTGGCGTGGCTATATACCGTATTTTTGCGATTGTAAGCAGCCTCCTATACTTTCGGGGGAAAAAATTAGAAAAAAAGTTTGCATGCGAATCTCAGCACCCTCTTTTCTAAGCAACCATTGCAAGGTGAATTTCAAATGCGTGGAAGCGGGCCCGAGTTGGCGCTGCGGCCAAGTGATTTTATATTATATTTTATTTATATATATATATATATATATATATATATATATATATATATATATATATATATATATATATATATATATATATATATATATATATATATATATATATATATATATATATATATATATATATATATATTTATTTATATATTTATATATATATATTTATTTATATATTTATATATATATCATATTTTATATTATAAACCACTTCAGCGGAATAGACGACGACCTGCTGGGTGGTACTAAGAGCGGCGGCCCAAGCGGAACAATGGGCTCGAATGGTAGTAAGGGTGACTTAATATCAGACGTAAGCGGTGGGTTCACTGTCTGTGCTTATTTTTCTTTTGAATGTTTGTCACATAAACCATTATTCCTTGCGTCCATCTCGTCGAGGTACGGCGGACAAAAAAATGTGGCAGCGGGGGGTAATTTAGGTTTTTCGAAACTAAGCCTCCCCCGCACTGTGGGCATCGTGACCGTGGGAAAAAGGGGGTGCTTAACATCGAGTAAATACGGTATATGCTGGTATACTGTTGTGAAGAGCAAAGGGCGGTTAATGATATTTTTTTTCCGAGCAGCTGTTATGTGTATAGCTTGTTTCCAGACTAAAGTACACGCATGTATGCAAAATGTCTCGGAGAACTTTCAGGTGCCCTCTTCCTGCAGAGGTTACCCAGGGAATTGTATATCCCCGCCAGAAACATAACACTTACACCCTCCACGCAACAAAGCTCCAGCATTGTTAATTTTCCAGTGGGCCTTACCCATTTCACTGCAAAGGAGTGTTCCAAGCTTTTGAGCGAGCGCCAACCTGTGTTCGGCAACATCCTAGCGAAGTCTGTTGCCAATCCTCTCTGGTGCATCTCTTAAGTACACTCCGAAACACGAAATTGCAATTACTAATGCGACAACGCCACAAACAGCGCATTGCCTGGAACCCCACCTGAAGGCCCGTTGGAGTTTACCTGACAGATAAAACACACTTTTAACACTGCGCTTGTATGTTAAAGTGACGTCGATAGCGTCACTCCGGGAGTGGGGGCACTGTAGCTTGGGCTGCTAATCGAGAACCGGACACAGCATCAGGGCTTGATGCATCTTCGGACCTCTGAAGAAAAGCTTCAAATAGTTCGGCTTGACGCCCATAATTCGGGAAGGTCGCCCACGTCCCGCAACCTGCTAATGAGAGCATACCTTGTTGTTACATCAGCCATCATGCCTTCTTTGGCTGGAAGGCTCAGCTTGCCGGACTGCACCAGAGCCACGTTACACGCTTAAAACTAGGCATCAGATCTGAACTGGCGCTTAATCACAAGATACTAATCCCCCGAAACATTGTGTGTGTGTGCGTGCGTGCGTTATAGCTGTTATTATTAGCATCCTTTGGCAACAGCCGACTCCGTCCGGAAAGCCCGAGAGTACAAACATAAAAGGGCCCAAGTTCAACGCTTGCGAACAGAATAAATCCCGATTTAGGACAGCAATGCGCTACAAAAAGAACGAACTGAGTGCGCAACAACAATACCTCCCGCAACAGTTCCCATCGCGTTACAGTCGAGGACGAAGAGAAGAACGAAACACCACAAGCGCTCACTTTTCACAACTCCCATCCCCCCACCCCAGGAAACACATCGAAATGAACGGAAAAAAAAGAGAAAAAAATCAACCACTGAGAATGCACGTTAGCGAGACACTACAATGTCGATATAATGAACCATGACGAAGACTCCCGTAAAGACGAGCTGATATTCTTACAGGGCTAATGTTAGGGTTGTTTCACGTCTTTGTAACCTTGATTTGTCCCAGGGGGATGCTGTGAAATTGAAACAAAGAACACAACAAAAAGAAAATTGGCGCCAAAAAAGTGGAAACGAGGTCCTGGGAAGTGCGGATAGCAGGCCCTGCGGCACCCATGTCCCACTGCGTAAGTGTTCTGGTCTGCCCCTCCTTGGTGAACACACCAAGGCCGTGAAGTCCTATGCATGTGCCCTGTCGGGCGATTCGACGCACTAACTGGCGCGGGCCCTAGGAAGAGCAGCGCGGAAATGGAAAGAACGTGTTGCCCGGCGCTTTCAAACGCCGCGCATTCCAAGAAAGGCCGCTCCTGCTCGCACCGGATGTCGTAACGGCCACCACATGGGGATGGACCCCGACGAAGAGGACTTGCTTTTTCCCCTTCCCCCGGTCCTCAGAGGGAGGAAGTGGGGAAGATAAAGTCAGACAGACGCGGTGCGGGTGCCAAAGCTCTCGGCCCGTCGTCTTCGGGCTCCACACGAGCACACCGCCCGCTGGGCTGTAAATAAATGTACAGTTTTGTATCGGAGGCTGAGTTTGTCGGTTGAGGGTACCCGGGGTCAGATCATCAGCGCTGCTGCAGCTTGGAGGAGAAGCCCCGGGGAAAAGAACACCACGAAGTTAACTTGCCCTTTCACTGTCTTGTGCATGCTGTAGTGATGCTCATTGTGTGTCCATTCGCCTGTTTGGCCACATACCTTTCGTCGTAGGTCAAGGTTCTAGAATGAAAAACACACTGATTGAACTCAACAAAAGCACCGTTGCCGCCAGGACGCTTCGTTTTTGCGCGCAGAATACTGCTTACTTCACGAATCCCCGCGTCTACGTCTACTTCGATGCCGCCACTTGTCTGGTATCCCTCAATCCCAATCAACTTGATCTTTTCGTCAGTGGTTTTGCGTAGACTCCCCTGGAAATAACACACTCCTTTCTCGTCCGGATGGCCAGCAGAAGCCGCTGCGTATCACGGTGGTGCTAAAGAAACTGTAGAACATGCACTTCGACGTTTCCTCCTGGGATTCGGTTGAGAGGCCACCGAGCTGGACCCACTGGGTTATCGGCCATTCACACAGGACACTATCTGAGGGCATCGGTCTCGACAATCTGCGTCCCAGAAGGCAACCGAAGTTTTTTTGCGTTTCCTTAACGAGCTCGGCTTTTGCGAACCCCTGTAGTGCCTGACAAAAGAACTATCGTCTGCACAAGTAAACATCCCGTCATCCTTCACGCCTCCTTTTGGCCCGTTAACACCCGCACTCCCCTCCCCCAAAGCAAACCGGGCTGTACGCCTGGATATACCCACTGTGCCCTCCCCTTCAGTCTCTCCTCCTTCCCACTACCCGCCGCGTGGCTCAGTGGCTAAGGCGTTGCGCTGCTGAGCACGAGGTCGCGGGTTCGATTCCCGGCCGCGGCGGACGCTTTTCTGATGGAGGCGAAAAGCAAAAACGCCCGTGTGTACGAGATTTCGGCGCACGTTAAAGATCCCCAGGTGGTCAAAATAATCCGGAGCCCTTCACTACGGCGCTCCTCATCACCTGCGTTGCGTCGGCGCGTTAAACCCTACAATCAATCATCAATCAATCCTCCTCCCCACTCTCTTCCTATTGTTCGTGTTTCCAGCTGAAAGGCCTCAGCTTCAAGCTCTTGGCTCAGCAAACTCGCATCGTGTTCAAAAAGCAGAGCTCCACACCGCTGAGCGCATACACGCCGCATTGTCTTTCCGGAGCTCCACACCAAGTGGTTCCTGGAATTCAGTCCATGAACATAAGTCTGTAACCCAACCGGAACCACACTTCTAGTGCAGTCCCCGCCGACTCAATGGGAGCAATCATCCGACATTTTGGTTTCTCCACTCAGAATGCGACTTCCCGATTGCTGGGAGAGAACAAGTTTGGACAGACGCGAAGACAGCGGAATCGGTAGGGGTTATATGTGTGAGTGTATATGGCACGGTCCTCAGCTTTGCGGAGTTCCTTTCTTCAGTACTGACCCAGTTAGCCGCCCGTTATCATGGCATGATTCTTCGTTAAGTGACGGGCAAGGTGGCGTCAAACGTCGGGCGTAAGAAATTGTGAAATCTGCCCCATGCGCGTTGCATTGCAGCAGCCTTCAGGAAGAAACAAACTGCAAATAGCGTGGCACAAAATTTGTTTATTCCTTGACACACACACACACAAAACATAAGGACTTACATTATTCCACATTTATTTTATCTCTCTATTTTCTTCTATTTTCATATGTAAAAATTATTTTAGGTCATTGTCATCAAGTTTTTCCTTTGCACCTTCAGACAGCGTAAAAAATCCGTCCGGCTGACATGAGCACCCAGGGGCCAACTATTGTTTACCGAAATTGGGAGCAAGATGAATTTTCCCTCTTTCTCTTGCGCTGGGGTGTAACTGTTGGCCAGAAACGAGAACTAGGACAAAGATGTCGCATTAACAATTACTGCCCTGACGCAAAGTAACCTGGCATGTGCCGCCAACTTTTGCAAGCCGTTTGTGCGTGTTAGCTCCACAATGCAGACCACCAGCATAATCTTCTGACCCTCATTGGTCGGCCGCATGTCGTTTCCGTCTGAAGCACTTTTTGACAAAAGTGTCCGCGTCTTCTGTACCTCAGCCGAGAAAAAAAATCGAGTAAGGAGACACGATGGGGTGGTTTAGTACGCCAATCTCGAAAAGCCTTCCTTTTCACTGGCCACTGCTACAGTACCAGTGCACCCGCGCACCAGATGAACGCACTGAACAAAGGGAATTCCGACGTGAGCATGACTGCCAGGCAGAGTACGACGATCAGTAGAACCACCGAGACGAGCGTGATTTCCGGCCGCCTTCTCTCGGAGCGGAACAGTCTCGCGGGCGGCTTGAGAGGCGCCTTCATCCGGGATTCGTAGCCCAGAATGGCGTCCCGAGCGCCGGGCCACGCATGCGGACCTTGCAGACGGAATCTGTAATTAAGCATGGGCGCCCTGACCGCCGCCAAGTATAGAATAGGGTCCGTTACAAGCATCCGACAGAAGTTAGGCTTAATGCCCATGATGGAGGCGAGCTCTTCCATGTACGGAACGTGGTCGATCATCATCTCGTGGCGCTCAGAAGCCACGTAGAACGTCCTGGAGTTCGTGAGGTCGCTCAGGACTTCCGCCCGCATGGTGTCCGGAGACGGCAGCGCCTGTTTGTCGGTGAACACTTGGACGGCGTAACGCGACTGCATCTCGGCGATTTGAAGCATGCCGGCGTTGACGTCGAAGAGGCCGATGAAGGCGACCCGGGCATGTTCGGGCGGGAAGATCCTTCTGTACAAGAGCGGCGTGTCGCCATCTCGCGGGAGCACGTCCGAGGCGAAAGGCACGCTGGATTTGTAGCCCGTGGCGAAGACCACCATGTCGACGCATTCCTCGACCCCGTCCATGATGACGCCCTGCTCCGTGAAGGCCTCGATCTCGCCTCGGAACCTGATGCTTCCGTTCAGGACCCTTTCAGCCAGGTCGCTGCTGATGACGGCGCCTTGCGCCAGCAACTGGTGCTGGGGGTCCAGGCCCAGGACCTTATGGTCGCAGTGACGGTTCGCGAGGCGCTGCATGAACCACGAGCCTACGTAGATTGGGACGTAGTTGTAGAAGAACATGTACAGCTGCTTCGAGAAGGTCACGTCGATGGGCACGCCACCGACGTGGCGCGGAACGACCCAGTTGGCGCGACGAATGCTCAGCAAAACCTGTCGGAAAATAACAGAGTCAGACGTTAGAGTCTCTGCCCAATTTTCGAAACACAAATGTCGTTCAGAGTAGCTGAAAAAGGGCTCTGCTTTCATTAATAATGCCGCACTTTTCGCACTGCCTTATGGACTGTGTGAAAGAGCGCACCCAGCTCACCACCTTTGCTCTCGCTGAAGACAAAGTTTTTTGACAGTTGAAGACAAAATCGGAGAGAAAGTTGAAGACAAACTTGCTCGACAAAACTTCTCTGTCACTTCTTTATTTTACTCTCGTTATTATGTAAGTGCATTATTACAACGTTTATTTTTTAAAACGAAAGCTTAGAAAGCGATGCACTTGAAAGCGTTCGTTCGGTGCGTGACCTTCATATTTTGAGTCTGGCGCGCTGTCTATACTGCGCTAGCGATGCGTGGCATTTTTTTCTTCAGCACACTGCATTACACATGCTTGCCTGTTTGGGTCAAAACGTTTCTGTTCTCAGTGCTCGTCAACCAGTTTTCTGCTTTACGTCCAGGCTGTGTGTATCGATGTCCATAGATTAGCTGAGCGAAGTCTGGTTGAGCGGCTTAACATGACAAGTACAGTAGCCGACCGTTTTTTCGTACTCCAAAAATTCAGACTTGCTGGATATTCCGGACTTTCCCGAACTTCGGAACCATCTGTTGTCCCATAGGAGTAATGACTCGCGGATTTTTCGGACTGCTCTTTTATTCGGACTTTTTTTTCGTTCCCCTCCTGGTCCAAAAAATCGGTCGACAACTGTACACAGAGAAGAACTCCGTATAGTACACGTCTACTATCATAGTAAGCCGTAGAGACCTTGGATGGCTCACGGACGATATGAGTGTCGCCTACCTGCTTGGTGAATCCAGTCATGTCAACAGCCATATCAACTGCGGAGTTGCCGAAGCCGACGACGACCACTCTTTTGCCCCGAAGGTTCTCGTCGCTGTACTTGTACTCGCGCGAGTGCATCACACGGCCGCCGAACTTCTCTCGCCCCGGAACGAGCGGGATCGACGGTATGGAGTGGTGTCCGCTGCAGACCATCACCCGGTCGAACGTCTCCTCGAATTCCTCGTCCGTCTCCAGGTTGCGTACCCTCAGCGCCAAGTCTTCGCTGACGTGGACGACTTCGTGCCTGAAGCGGATGAGGGGCGTCACCCTGAAGTGGTCCGCGTAGTCGCGAATGTAGCCGACCATCTGCTCGTGCTCCAGGAACACGGGCAGTTCCTGGCTGGGCGGATAGTCGCTATACACGCACATCTCTTTGCTGGTGTTGCACACTGTGAAGCGCATCACAGAACCCGTGCCGAGGTCGTCGTCTTCTGCGTCGCGGTACCACCACAGCCCGCCCGAGTTGGCCCCCCTCTCGTAGCAGACGACGTCGATGTTCTCTTCGAGGCACGCTTTGACGGCCGTGACGCCGGAGCATCCGGCTCCAATGACGGCGACCCTCATCACTGACCGGGATTTAAGCCACTCAAATCAGATTAAAGCCGCTCTCGCGTTCCCGTCTGCGGCACATCAGTGCCCCTCGAACCTTTGGAGAATCCGTGCACTCAATTTCTCTTCAATGCGAGACCGGCAGACGACTGTGGACAGCTCTCATACCACAACAAGCGTTTTTGCGCCGCCTGCAAAGCATGAGTGCCTAAACTTCGTAACAAGCAGCCATTCAAACGGTTGTCTTCACCCTCAAAGGACTCCTTCACTAGTGAAGAGAAACCCACGGCTGGGTTCCCGTGGCGAGGAGACTGAGAGCGGCAGGCTGTGCGTTGAAACCAGACTTGGCGGGAAAGGATGCGTTCGTGAACAGCGCGGTTATAAGTACCCCGTAATCCACTTGGAGGGATTGAGCGAGCGAGTCCTTTCGACGCAGACGACAGTAGATTCTGCTTTCCTTGTTTTGTCTCCTGCCTGTTTTCCTGACGCACACCGGCGACCAGATAGAGGAAGCTACTTGCATTCACCTCATGTTTCTTTCACCAACTGCATAGCTCCGAAACGCGGACTCATTCATTGAAATATATGCCGGAACCTGTGGGAATCTGTCTTCGCTACTGCATCGATGCCACCTGCGACGACTGGTCGGCTCTGCCGGGTCCTTCCGTCCTTGAGACGGACATCTTCTGCTTCATGTTTATTGTGGGTGCCTTTTCTTTCTATCCCCATACAATGCATAAACAAAGTGTTTATGCGTAAACAAGTAAGACGCTTGACTGGTGGAGAAAAAAAAATATCCCGTGCCATCTCCACTGACGTGAAACCTGGGGAGAGGCGAAGCTTGGCGAAGCTTGGCGCATTGGCGTTTCTACCAACGAAGATGAAACCATTGGCGGGGTAGAAATAAACAGCTGTGCCGTAAAAGTCTCTCGTTTTTGAACCACCGCGTAGCTTTCTAGCGCAAGAAGTAAACGGGTGTCCCGGTGTTTTTTTTTTTGTATGCGTTACATTCTAGCGCGAGGCGTTAACGAGTTTCCGGGTAATTTAGTGCCGTGACTACATGAGACGACGATTACGACGACGACGCGAGACGCCAACAGCCCCCGCCCCTAAGGGGATGCGCCCTTAAAAACTTTTTTTGTCAAATTCTCGGCGGCCGTACAGTCGTAGCTGCACATAACTTCAGTGGTGTGTTGGATGGCAAAATGTAAAACATAAGCCTTCAACCACTCCGAATGTTCAGTATCAGACACAACTTACGTCTTCATGAATAAAGTGCGAACACGCACCCGCGTAAGGCGGATATGGGCAGGTGCAATTTTAGTTGATGTCGGCGCCATTATCAGCAGAAGTAAATGGGAAATATGAAAAAAAAATCATCAGCAAGGTATATAATGCGTTCTATACGTACTGATCCCGCCGTCATGAATGTGATTTCCCTCGTGCTCCTTGCATTTGTACATGCAGAAAAAAATGGATATTAAGGGGGGTAGGGGAGTGGGCGGACTTCGCGTTCCGGAAACTCATAACGAAAACAGGCGCCAGCAGGCTTCGAACTTGTGTCTGGTAAATCAACGGAGTTAGAGTCTGTCGTCTTAGCAACTCGGCTACGACCATGCGCTCTTACCCGAGCGTCAAACGGCTTACTCACTCAGCTTTGTCTGTGGGGAGAGGAATCACGCCACCTGCTCTACACAGAACACGTGATAGGGTACACGTTTTCCCTGCGGGCGTCTAGTTTAAGTGTGCACGTTCCGTTCGTTCGTTCTGCTTCTTCGATTTGCTTCTTCTTCGCCATTAGAGCAACAAAGATGGAGCAAAGGTCGTTACGGCAGCGAAGAAGAAGCAAATCGGCTTCCATCGTGGACTTAAACCGTCGTGATGGTCGTGAAGGTTGTGTACAGCTTCGCTGCCTTCAAGTCTAACGCGTCAGTGTGAGCGTCCTGCATTTTTTAGATGCCACGCATCTCATTCACCCGCCTTGTCCCTCCATCCGGCGTCGGCGTCGTTGTTGTCGGCGTCCGCCGCTCCCCCATTCTCCTCGCCACGCCAGCTTCGCTCTCCGCCACTCACCCCCTCTCCTCTCCGATAGCGAACACTCTCTCGCGAGGGGCATTGGATTGGATTTGATTGGATTGGCTTGGATTGAATTGGATTGGCTTGGCTTGGCTTGGATTGGATTTGGATTGGATTGGATTAAAGTGGATTGTGTTGGATTGTGTTGCGTCATAGCCACGGCAGACGCACTGGCGCCGGCGCGTCCCCTCACCTTTATGCGCGCTATAAAACGCGGTGCCTGCGCCGCTCCACTCCATCGTTCCAGCGCCGTTCCTCCGCTGTCCAACGCTGCAACACGTGAACCCCCTATGCATCGCATCTACACAGGGGTTCCCGCGAGGGGAGGTGGTAGTTTTTTTTGCTGTTCTCGCCCCTTTTGGACGGCGATCTTCATAAAATTTCAGCGCCGTTCCACTTTGGGAAGAATGGGTGACCAGCAAAGCTGCGGTGCCAAGCCTAACGTGAGCGACAATATCCTTTCACAGTGTCGTAGTCCAAGGGCTGCACGAAGCACAACACGTTTGTGTATTGCGATTGAGCATACGCCCTAGTTAATTACCTTAATGAAACTTTGACGAACAGGAGTTTTATTCTAGTGGACAAACTTGGGTGCAGTCCGTTTCCCTCCCGTAGAATCCCATGTATTGACAGCAGACGAGAATTCCCGAATGTTTGCAAGTTCACTGGGAACTACGTAATTTTGACAAGTAAAAAAAAAAAAGTCGACGTTAATGTTAGAGTCGTCTTATCGGCTAATTTTAATTTTATTTGGTTTGGGATACTTTGGATAACACAAGAGTTTGAGCCGTTTTCTGTCATCATACTCCCTCCGTGAATGCTAATGCTTCACTGCGGAACACATCATGTGGAAAAGCCAACTTACAAAGACCAAACTTACTCCGATACCTCTAAAGTTGGCTTCACTCTAGGAACAAATAAATTGCTGGGGAGAGGTTTTTTAGGCACAGTATAGGCCCTCTTATACGAAGATATGAAAGCCCTAGAACTTTTTTTCTTGTTTTTTAGGAGTTGTTTATGTCCCGGAAAATTTGTTTTGGCGCGGCGGAGAAACTTGCACCAGAGAGAGCCTGACACGATACCAGCATAGACTGTCGTCAGGGCCAGGCTTATAACAGCTTCGCATTAAAATTCAAAATTTGTGGTTTAATGATTTGAAGCTACTCTTGGGCTTGAAGTGCGCCGTAGGTGAGGGCTCGGGATTAATTTTGACCACCCGGGGATCTTTATGTGAGCCAAAATTTCACACACGGGCGTTTTCGCCTTTATCTGAAAAGACGCCACCGTGGTTGGGATCAAACCCGCGTCTTCGGGGCGCTGTTTCAAACCCGTCCTCTTTGGGTGCGTTCCAATTTACGCTTTAGACGGCTTCGTTGCTGTCTTCGCGGTGAATCCGCCATGCTAAGCCCCGTTCTAATTCGAAAGAAGCAGTCAGCGAAGACTGCTTTGAGGAGACAACACTGAAGTCAGCAACGAGGCAGGCTACCTTCCTTTCTTAACTAAAACAGTGACGCCAGCGCCACGTTTTTTCGTATTAATATTGTTACAAACAAACTTGTTGTATTCAAATATTTAGCATAACTTATTATGGTGAAGATGCTTAGCTTCGATTTTTAAATTACGTAATGTTTGTAATAATAACGGCAATATTATTTACGAAACCTGCGGCTTGTGTTACTCAACATGTCTGCTACGAGGTTGTTGACTGTTTTGGTGACCGCTGCGGCATTCCAGTTCTTCTTCTGTCAGTTGTCTAAATAGACTGCTTCGTAAGCTGTCCACCAAGCTGTCTGCGAATTGGAACGGAGCCTCTGTTTCCGTAAAAACTAATACAACGAGATTTTTAGATAAATTAACGCTGCCTCCCGGCTGTGTACTTACGTTTTGCCCAAATCTGCCTAAGGTTTCCTTTGCGCAGAGAAATATCGACATGTGTGAACCTATCCTCCTATGCTAGCAGTTGGGCAATGCCTTGCCTATTTGTATACACACACTTGGTGTTTAAGCTCTTTGTTGAAGCAGAAGTGCTCTTCGCAAGGCTACACATTTTACACAACAGTAGAGAAAAATTTTTCAGAAAAGAGATGGCAAAAAAGTGACGTCAAGAAATCCACCGTGGTCCACAAAGATAAGCTTCGCAAAAAAATGGCGGATCCCACGCGTAGACGGCAATCAACGCTAATCGAAGCCGTGGCGATTGCGTCGAGAAATACGAGACATGAACAACAAACATTCAATGTCCCAATCTCCCCGGCGAACACGTATTCATGCTCCCCATCAGTCTTGTCGTGAATGGGAAGGATGACAGCTAAGATTACGCACGCCTCGTGTGCAGGTCTTATGAAAACCAACAATGTCGTCTTGTCGTGGTTGTAGTCGAAACCAGGAATCACAGCCCCTGATGCGTTCAATTTGTGTTCGCGTTGCTGCCGCCCTGATGTCGAACCAAACGAAACAAACGAAACAAACCAAACGAAACAAAACGAAGTGCGGCCAAAGCTATTTTACCGTCCTTACACTTGCCTTGCGCAACGTGAGCGAGATTGCGTTAGGCCTCTCTGTAATCTGGCAGCAACTATTTAACCGGGTCAACTGCGAGATGCGTGGCAGAAACGCCGCCGCGTTGGCCGTGATGATGATTAGTGGCTCTCCCTTTGAATCGGGGCGTCGGTTTTCAGCAACCGACTTGCCTGTTTTATTCAACTTACTTGCCTTACTCATAGCTAACCTAATAGGTTTGCTTCCTCCCCCATCTCCTCCTAACCCCTGTTTTAAACTCTCATCGCTCCCACCCCCCTTTTTTCTCCTCCCGCTGCTCTAAATTCTCATCCGTGTGATTATTACTCCGCCTGCGTACCCATCCCTTCCCTACTTTTCCTCCACCACCACTCCAGTCGCCTCTTCGTCCCCTCTATAGCCTTGAAATTGAGGTTCCCCCTCACCCCAAATCCCAAAGCCTCCGCCAGCGTCGTTTCCGCCTCATCCCACGGTGGTCGTATCTCTGTGCAGCCCCTGACAATATGGTCTATAGTTTCCCGATCACTTCCGCAGCATGCACATGTTTCATCCTGCTGCCTGTAGCTACCCGTGTATGCCCGGGTTCTCAGGCACCCCACCCGTGTTTCGGAGAGAAATGCACTGATTCTCGTATTACCACATAATCCTTCCTCCCTAATTTCCAGTTTGTCTGTCCTATAAGTCTCCAGGGTTTTTTTCGCTTCCATTCTCTGTGCCCACTTTGTCGTCTCTGCGGCCTTTACCTGCTTTTTAACTGTTGTGTAAACCCGACGTGATGTGCGGAGGCGAGCGCCGTCTGGAGGTGGCGTAAGGAATCCAGCACCGCATGCGGGAAAAACCACAGCTGCAGCAGCAGCGTCCGGAAAGTCGCGAGAAGAGGGAAAGAAAGCTTTGATTTAAAATGGCTTTCTATGTGTGTAACACGTCTTATTTCTTTCGCGCTCATCATACTTTGTGTAGCAACGCTTGCTGAAAACAAATACCGCAGAAATAATAGTTTCTCCGCAAGTAAATTGCGCAGGTCGCCAATTTTAGTGTACACACTTTTGCACACTGAGGAAGTGTACACTGTCCGGTGGAGGGTGGTATTGCAACGTTGCTTCAGTTAGTACCGTCTCCCCCAGGACTATTTGGTGCTTTCAATCGGCCTGTGTCGCAGAATAGATGGGAAACCTCGTAAAGGTTGCTCGTAAAGACGCCCTGCAGCATGATACAAAACGTAATGTCGTGAACACCTTCGCCTAAATTTCGAAACCGTGTTAGCGCGTTATGCTTCAGCACTCGGCAGAATATTCCGCAAACGTTTGCTAGCCTTGCATCATAGTTCAACACCCCGCCTTACTCGAGAGCGCTATGCCCATTCTTACACCGTAGTAACGCGCTGTTTAGCTCAAAGGAAAAAAATGTCTCGGGCCATCTCCGCTAACGTGAAACCTGGGGAGGGGCGAAGCATGCACTGTATATGTGTATTCTCGGTGTCTTGGCATTTTCGCCAACGGATATGAAACCGTTGGGCGGTAGAGGTATACAGCTTTGCTGTAAAAGTCTCGTGTCTTTGAAGCACGAAGCTCTCTAGCGCGAGGAGTACAGGAGTGTCTCGGTGTTTTTTTAGCACGCGTTACGAAGCACTCCAGCGCGAGGCGTGAACGAGTGTGCCGGTGTTTTAAATGCAGAGCATTTCTTTAACTCACGATGTCACCCCTTCTAGTTGTCCGTAGTAGTCCGCACCTCTCCCCCTACACTATATAAAAAAAAATAATACTTTCCGGCGCCTGGTTTCGATCCCACGACCCTGCGGGCGGAACGCAAGGTACATGGTGCTCTACCCACTGCGCCACAAAGCCGACACAGAATGGAAGGCTACGAACGCGCCTTATATCCTTGACTCGTTCAAACTACGTCAAGAAGCTGCTGATACAACGCATTCACTACCTGTGGGCGGCACGCGAGGTACATGGTGCTCTTCCCACTGCGCCACAATCATCAGAAACACCTGCTAATAAATGATGTCCCGTGACCACGTAATTACGTCTCCTCATTTAATTACAATACAACAACCAACAGCAACAAGTGCAACAACATTAACGTAACGCAAACTACTTAACGTCGTGCGCCCCCGGAAATGCTCTGCATTTGATCGTGCCCCTCGCGAGGGGGATGTTTAGTTTCCTGCCGCAGCAAGAACCAGGCGGCCTCCTTTTCTTTAAGCTGCATACATCAACACTCCCAGTAAAAACATGGTTGCGCGAGAAAGGAATGTCTACTCCTTGGTCTGACAATTGCCGTTTATGCAATCAACCTGAAACCATTGATCATTTATTTTTTGTATTCTTCTGCTAATTCCACCGGACCAAGGTCAAGCTTAAACAGCTCCGCTGTTAAACACCCGTTTTGGAACATCCCAGGCTACGTCAAAGCGCATAGGTTTTTTTTTTTTTTTTGCACGCATTACGTTCTAGCGCGAGGCGTAAACGAGTTTTCCGGAGTTTTAATGCCGTGACTACATGAGATGACGATTGCGACGACGGCAGGAGACGCCAACCGCCTCAGCCTCTAACGGGCTTCGCCCCTAAAAACTTGGGCGAGAAACAGACGACGAGATTACACGCCGTTTTTGCATCCAGAGCGATTATGACGACACCTGTCACATTTAACGCCCGTGTTCAGGGTGCAGCGGCAGTATTTCGAATCCCTGTCACTGCTAGCACTCCTTTGAGTGAGGCGCCGCCGTTGCAGATATTGGTAATGCGATCCGACGTACTTAACGTCAAACCCAATTCAGAGGAGTTAGGGCGCCTATTCACTGAACCGTGGCAATGGATCCTGGAGACTCTGTGTGTGGGCCACACCCGTGCGAGCAACTGGCGCATATACAAGCCAAATTTGAAAGGCAACAAGGCGGCCGAGCGAGAGGATAGTGCGTTACGCTATCCAGAGGCCCAGCCTTGACTCGCTTCGAAGCAACGCTTCTCGCAGGCTGGCGTTCCCGTTACGAGACTCCCGACCGAATCTTGTACGCAGGGGATCCGGGGCTAATCGGCGGCTCATTCTTGCGCGCACCCGCTGTCGTGACGAGTCTGCGGGCAGGCTCCTCACGGCGGGCTCTCACGCTTTCTCCTCCCGAGTGGCACTGCGCCAACAGCCCCAAGGCCAGAAGGCCAACTCGCTGTTCCAGCAATGGTGCTGAGACCGAGACTGCGTTCCAATTCGCGGACAGCTTGGTAGACAGCTTACGAAGCAGTCTGGTTAGACGTCTAAAGGAATAATAAGAATTGTAACAGCGCAGCGGTAGTAGTAGTAGTAGTAGTAAACTTTATTCGCAACAACGAAGGAGGAGGAGGGATAGAGTTAAGGGTGGAATCCTAGTTACAGGACTCCAGTAGCGAAAGCCCTTAGCTTGGCTCTCTCCAGCAGTTCTCGCTGACGGCAACGAAGCCGTCTAAAGGGTAAATTGGAACGCACCCAGAGACTGCCGGCACTTCCGGTTGGACAAGGCCAAAGATTGGTAGCCGTGCATGGATGAGATGAATTGTGAGATCATCTGGGCGCAAGATGAGCAAGACAACGGAGGTTCTGATTCAGGCAGTATCGAAGGCGTCAATTGTCTAGCCAAGTGCACTCATTTGAGCGGATTGCGTCCCGAGAGCATTGTGAACGTATATCGGATGTCGTTAGAGCGAACACAATGTTCGAGGTCAAAAGAGCGAGCTCGGTGGCGCTGGCCGGACCGTGGTCGCCGATGTGGGACGCCGCGAGCGTTACCTTGCATATGTATGGAGCGGTGACATGGGAAGCGCGCTTACAGGGCAACGCGCTAATTGCACGTAAATGCTAATTATGATTGGATAAAAGCCGGTACAGAGCACCCCATGGTGGACGCAATGTTCGGCCGTTTATTGCGCACCGCTAAGCTTGTCATTGGCTTTCTTCTCGGGGTTGCTTCATCGAATGTTGCCCGTGGCGTGGGAAAGCGTCATCATTGTTTCGTTGCCAACATGCCCCTTAATCATCGTCGTTGTGGTGTCCGTTGGTAGTCGTCAAGGCTTCGCCTTCCGGTACGCTCAACACGTGAAGTAGCGCAGGCGGCCGATTTCAATAGCTGCTAAGGGAGATTTTTAAAGCACCAATAGAGCTAATAGTTTGCTGCCTTCACTAAAATCACCACTAACGTTGCGTTCGGCATAAGCTATAGGGGCGATATGCAGTGTCTTTCTTCGCAATGCACTTGGACTTTTACAAGCTGTAGTATTTGTTTAAACAGTACACACTACTAGCCGTTTTTTCTTCTCTTTCGGGAACGTTTGCAGGGCTCAGGTTCCCGTCGCGCTCATTATATGCTTGAATTCATACTTGCGACAATTTAAGCCGAGGGAAAGAGAGGCAGACAACTTTCGTTGCCCGGTTGTACAGCCATGCGCAAAAGTTTACGGACCACGAAAATGGCAATTTTAGGTTGTTTCTCTTCCGGTAGCAGCCCACAAACAGCGGTAAGCCCGTGAGATGTCGTATAATTACTAAAGCATTGCAAAAATACCCCACATATGAAACCGGGGCTGCCGTGCATTAGAGAAATAACCCAAAATGGCTGCTCTGGTGGTCCGTAAACTTTTGCGCTTGACAGTACATCGCCTAGGGGCGCAGTTAGACAGGAGATTTAGTCATTAGCGGTAACCTTAATTAAAAAAGGATTGTTACTGAAACATGTTTCTCTCGTGAGACAGCCAGAAAATTTCATCCCAGTCTTGTAGATGTATCAGTAGTGGGCAATACGAAAGAAGAAAGTTGACTTTTAATTGCGATAATGACAAAATGCCAAAATGCACGGCCGCCGCACGACCAGCCGATTTTACGCCGACGTATACCGTGTGGGGGCGTATTGGCGACATTGTATCAGCATTTTCGTGATATAACGTTATCATTGCGATGTAATTACGCTTTATTGCGGCGACGCTTACGCTCTTCTCCAATAATAATACGTCGTTATTGCGACGGAACTACATTATTTAGATTTGCTCAACGCTGCATCAACTGCCAACAAAATTACAGATATGGAATAAATATGCGTGGCAAAAATACGCCGTGTGCTAGGCTGGTACGCATACCAGCGTTATACTACAGGGTGAATGGACGGGAAAGGAGCGGTAAGGGGTGTCGGTGGTGTGAGCATGGGTGGCGACGCAAAGCAAGACGTCGTCTGCATCAACGCAATAACACATTCGAAGGCGGAAGGGGAGAGGCGAGGGGCAACCCCCCCCCCCCCCCTTCCCAATTGTATCTTGAAACTAGCATCAGCAGCGAGCGTGATTCAACCTCAAAGCCACGCTCCCGAGCACCCACTCTCTTATATCCCCCCTCCCCCTCCCTCTAACCTCCATCCTTGAAGGGCCCATTCCGGATGCGCCTCTGCTTAGAAGTTGCTGTTGCGTAGCCTTCCGAGACGAGGGATTGTAGAGGTAGTGTCCCCGTTAAGAGGAGCACGTTTTTCTTTATTTTAAAGGCATGATGAAGGCAATAAAAATTTAATGTGGCCGCTCGTCGCGGCCGTTCACGTTGAATGGGCCCTTTACGGCTACCGCAGCAAAAAAAAAAAAAAAAAAACAAAAAAAAAAAAACATTAGCCAAGCCGTTTTGTTCAGCTTTCTACATCGGATGTAAAACAAATGACGATTGGGGCGTACAACTATGCGCAGAAACCCACTCACACACGCGCGCGTGGAGTCCCACACCATTTTAGGGGTGAAGCCCCTTAGGGGGCTGGGGCTGTTGGCATCTCCTGTCGTCATCGTAATCGTCATCTCATGTAGTCACGGTACTAAAACACCGGTAAACTCGTTTATTCCTCGCGCTAGAACGTAACGCATACAAAAAAAAATACCGGAACACTCGTTTACGCCTCGCGCTATAGAGAGCTTCGTGCTTCAAAGAAAAGAAAAAGGAGAGAAACAACATTTATTTGTCCAACATGGTTTTGAAGAAAAGGAGGCGGAGCCTCCTCACCCCCCTCAGACGGCGGCCAGAAGTCCTTGGGCTCTGGCGGCGTCATCGGCCATTTGGACAGTCCAGCCGTGGCCTCCGCGATTTGCTTCCGGCGGTGCGCCGCCGGTATACCCGATCGCGGAGGCCACGGTCCAGTTCTGTACGTCCGGGTCGGAGCTGCGCAGAACGGTCTCCCACTGCTCGTTGGTCTTAATTAATAACGAAGCACCTAATGGATTCTTCTTCTGGGGACATTCCCAAATAATATAGCGTAGGTCTGCCCTGCCCGTACATAGCTTACATTCGCTCGTGTAGAGCCCCGAGAGAAGAGACTTGTACAACAAAGCTGTATACCTCCACACCCCAACGTTTTCGTCTGGTTGGCAAAAACGCCAAGGCGGCAAGAATACATTTATACACTGCATGCTTCGCCCCTCCTTAGGATTCACGTTAGTGAAGACGGCCGGGGATTTCTTCGCGGTAGTCAAGAAATCTTTCGAAAAATTACTTGCTCCACATAACAAGAAGAAAAACTTGGTAGACCGCACGGCCTCCGAGCATGGCCAAGTCGCATACTGCGATACAATGCGAGATCGCCTGGGTGCCGTGAACTTGAAACATGCGACGTGTGAAGTGTGCTCGCATGTATCGCACGTACAACAAAGCGGTGAAGCGGCCCGGAGAAGTTTGCGCAGTAGAGCTTTGTAGCGAACTGATCCGCGCAAGGCTCTTTGTGTGTGCCGACGGCCATCCAATGATCCCTTCATTTACACGTTCATTTCCCCTGCGCAGGTTCCCATTGGGCCAAAGGGGCGAGTCATCAAGGACTGCGAGTGGAGGTACAGGCACGCAAACATTGTGAGTACAACTTTTCGCGTCCCTTTTCAAGAGCCGCGATAACGCCAGGTGGCTCCTAAAGCGGCAGAACACGGTTTTATTCGAAGATGCAAAGTGAAATACGATATTTTGTTGCTTTGTAGCCAGTTACCGTATTTTCGCGCGTATAATCCGCACCCAAAAAATGCGAAAATTTCAGGGGTGAAGTAGAGGTGCGGATTGCATGCGAGGTATTTCCGTTAGTGCAGCTTCACCGCAATGCGCGTTGGGCCGTGATGCGCCTACAGCAGTAATAGCGACTAAGCCACTGTTATCCCATTGGCAGTGCTTATTTTGCACACACAGCTCAGCATAGTACCAACCTGAAAAAATGATAGGCGATAGGCGATAGGCGAACACCTGCAGCATTCAGGCACTGTGACCTCCACAGCCGTTATCTTTTGTTATTTCACAGCGGCACTGTTAGCCTGTAGACATTTACGATTTTTGTGTGTGTGGAGCCAACATTATTGCATACCCACAGGGCAGCAGATACCCCAGTGGTGTATTAAACAGCGCTCTGACGCGAGGTCTAACGTTAAGTTGTGAGGCCTGACGACGATAACAGAACGTTCCGTAGGCGTGTTGTTCCCGCCATGCGGGACGCGTCTGATATGTTTTTCGACTGTAATTTGTGTAATTTTCTTTTCATAAAAGAGCAATGTTACCCTAATGCGGCTACATAAAGATTTTTGCATGGCCTGCGTTACTAAGATACTATTAAGTACTGCAACTTTCTTGATATGTTGACATACTATATACCTCATCCCATATAGATGTTCACACCATAAATTGGAGGAAAATACCGTCATACCGGGACGTGAGGCGTGCGCGTGTTTGTGACCACCAATTTCGTCATTTCCGTGCATGCTGTCGCAGTGCAGCCGTCCCTTTCCGTTTGAATTGGGTCTACATTTTAGGGGCGAAGCCCCTTAGGGGTTGGGGCTGTTGGCGTCTCCTGTCGTCGTCGTCGTCGTCGTCGTCGTCGTCGTAATCGTCGTCTCATGTAGTCACGGTACTAAAACACCGGGAAACTCGTTTGCCCCTGGCGCTAGAATGTAACGCGTACTGAAAAAAAAAAAAAAACACCGGGACACTTGTTTACGCCTCGCGCTGAAGCGTTTGGTGCTTCAAAGGCAAGAGACTTTTACAGCAAAGCTGTAACCTCTACCCCCTAACGGTTTCATCTCCGTTGGGAAAAACGCCAAGGCGCCAAGAATACGCTTATAGACTACATGCTTCACCCCTCCCCAGTTTTCACTTAATGGAGCTGGCCCGGTATTTTTGTATTCAGAGAAGCCTCGAAGTTAAGATTGGCGCAATTTTGATATGTTCCCACTGCGACCAACTTCACAGACACACTCGCGTTCAGGCGACAAGGTCGCAATTTCTACGGTTCCGCCTCAACCGCACCGCCGCATGCACCCACTTACACCATGCGCGGGGTCACCATTGTCTCCGCTACTACCACTTGTACCAGACCACAACCGACCGCAACAATAGCCAAAACGGCGCACGTGCGCGCAATCCGTGATCTTTGATCCGAGCAAGCCTCCGTGTCTGCAATTACTGGCCCTCGCCTTCGGTGAAGGAAGAAAAAAACGGTGCGGATGTAACGTGCTCGGCAGCTGCAATCACAACGCTGCCGCTCTCTTCCTCCTCGACCCCGCTTGATATACCCCGAGACATTCGGTACCTTCTGTTTGATGAGTTGCGATTTTTCGGCCGACATAAGCGCCACACGCATGATGCCATTGAGGCATGACGCGAACCTCGTTCTTTGCCCGGTGCCGACGCAAACATTTCCTGACTATTCCAGAGCGAAAGAGTATGCACTAAAGCGTAGGAAGGGAATAGAACGGTGCGCTGCAGGACCCGCTTGAATAAACAAGTGGCTGCCGCAGTCTTGCCGACTGCGTCCCCACAGCCGCCGCCGCACTCATTGTCCGAGCGGCGTCCGTTTGCGAGGCGCTAAATTTAGAGCAATTCACGCGCGATACCCTTAGAAAGAAGGCGCCGCCGACCAGATAGGCGGGGGCAGGGACGAACGGCTTCAATGCGCCACGCAGGGCAGGCCGGCCACGGGGACACGGTGTGGTCGCTCGGCGAGCCACCGCCCTACCGCGGTGCTCGACTGTCTCCGCTTTTCTCGCGGGCAATTGTGTGAGGCGGCGTTATTTTTAGTGGACCCCCGCCTGTCCACGCCGGACTCCTGCAGTCTCGTTCTCTGCACCTTCTTACCCCTGGCCCGCACAGGCCGCACATGAATGTTCGAGGCATGTGCGCAGCAACAATAGCGCCCGGATCCCGACGCAATCCGGGTCATAGCCATTTTTGATGTATGCCCATATACACTCCGAACTAAGATTCTTTTAGGGGCGAAGCCGCTTAGGACCTCGCTCTGTCCGGGGCTTGGCGTCCGTGTACACAGTGCTGCGCGTGCGCGAGGAGCATTGGATTGTATTGGATTGAAATGGATAGGATTGGATTTGGGTTGAAATGGATTAAACTGGATTAAATTGAATTGTATCGGATTGGATTGCATTGGAATTGTATATACTGTACACACGCGTTGTCACTCATATACATGCGCGAGTGGGCAATGACACGGGTGATTTACGGTGAGAACGATCCCCAGTGCTTCGCCCACTCTTCATGATTCACTTCGTGGAGATGCGCGATTTTTTTTTGCTTCTGTTTGTTTGTTACATACAGTCTGCCCGGTGATAATGTCTAGCCGGTGCGCGTTTGCAACCGATGCCTGTTCTCACGAGCCGTGACCGAAGAAGGCGAGTTCGAAAGAGACGTCGAGCAGTCGTCAGCGAGTGGCGACTTGTCGGGCGGTCGCAATTCCATATCGAACTATCCAAGCGTCCATGCAACCTGGCGTGTCTCTCGGTCTAACCGTCGCGCTCTAGTTTCCTCCCAACGGCTTCGCGTGGTGGGAAGCGCGGACAACTCGTTTCTGCGGCCGTCTTTGCAGACGCGGTCCTTGTTTGAGAAGCGATTTATACATGGCGTGCTGCGAGCAACTGAGACTGGAAATTGATGCAATTTTCTCCTTGGACGTAGCGGCATCAACCGCTCTAACCTCGACGGTAGGGCCGCCGTATGCGGTGTGTGCTTCTTCGACTGTCCGCCGGAACAAAATGCCGATAACAAAGAGTATTACTAAACTGAGGCAGAGACGGAAGTGGCTTGTGGACTTAGCATCGTACACACACCTGCCCCGGAAGTCACGCAGAACTGTCGTCGACATTGTTTGTACGCGAAGTGCACCTCAGGGAACCCGTTTTTGCGCATCAATTTCCATCGCCTCTCTTCGGCTTCTTGAAACTGTGCCAAGTCAATCCATTCTGCCGGCCGAGTCGGTGGCCTGCACAAGATGTTCCTATATTTTGTGTAATAATCCAGCTTCAAATTACCTATAATGTTTGATACACGTTACGCTGCTCCGTTTTACGAGCGTTCGTTTCTGTAAACAGTTTAACTTCTGAATCTTGAGCTGACGTCTGAATGTCCTTGTTTTCAATTACAACCCCGAAAATCCAGTTTGGATGGTCCCCGCAATGTCGTGAACGCCCTCTCTGTGCATTTTCGTGCCGTGTCCGGTGCTGTTCTTCTAAGACTTACTTTCCTCCCACAGACGGACGACGTGCTGTCGTGCAAGAAGTGCGTCAAGGACTACGACCTTGGCTTCCCTCCTCGGAGACTAGACGTAAGTTCAACTTTTCACTCGGTCGCACGAACAATTTGCTTGCTTTAGACGCCGTGCACTGTGAGCTCCAGGCAATGCAGTTAAACTTTGATGTAACGAACCTCTATGCAACCAATTCCTGGATTTAATGAAATTTCTCAATTCCCCATTAACACCCTTTCTGAAGCTCATTTGTTTGCTTGGTCATGTAACGAAGGCGTTGGGACACTTACCTTGAGAATTCGCTACCCTGATGAGTCATTGTTTTTGTATTTTTTTTTCTAAAAAGTCGGCTGGAGAAATGCACTAATTTAAAGAATTAAGCCCTCACCGCAAACTACCGTGCGTTTCCACGTGTGAGGGCTGTGTCGGTTGGGTTCTAGGCCTGCCTGTCGGCGTGTAGTTGCGCATATCCACTCTATATGGGGTGTCGGTTCGTCGGTGATGAGTTCTGCTGCCAGAAAACAAAAAGTTTTGCCTTTTGAAGACATGCTCGCAATTTTAAATGTCTTCACCACTGGGGAGAAAGAAGAACGTCAGCGCCCGGTATACAGTATCCCAGCTAGAACCCTCTCAACAATCTTGAGAGCGGAAAAGACCATCGAGTTGGCGAAAAGGCGCCCTTTCAGAATAAGTTTGTTTCTTGAAGCGTGTTACTGCACATAAAAGTGTCAAAAGGCAAAAGTGATACTTAAGTTACGCTTGTGAATACGCGGGTAAGTGTGACTAAGCTCGTGGGAAAGCAGTGGGCGTAAATCACGCAGTTTTTCACTGTGAACCAAATCCCCGAAGGGTGAGTCCACCTTCACTGATGTCTAGCATTTTGGCTTCGTTTGCGCTTTGTTCACGCGAGGCTTAGCTCGAAACATCCATGTAAAGAAAAAACGCGAATTTTCGTCAACTTCGTTATATCCAGGTTTAACTGTATTATCGAGAACGTCGCACGGTTTTTTTCATTCTGCCTTAGTGTCTCTTTTTTTTCTCGGTACTGGTAAAATCCTCTTTTTAATGCCAACTCCGCCAGTTACATCGCCGCGAATACGCAAGCACTGGCTATATTTTTCGCTCGTATTTTGCAGGCTTGAGCGCACTTTGCCTGGATGCTCAAAGACGGCCTATTAATCACTCGTGGACGGGCATCGTCTTCCCCAGATCGGCTAGATTTCCGCCCCAAATGACGGAAACAATCACTCAGCTCACGGAACACCATAAGCATACGATCAAAGCACACCAAATATTTCTCGGCAGCATATTTATGACACGCCGTGCGTATTGATTGATTGATTGTAGGGTTTTAACGCGCCGACGCAGCGCAGGCGATGAGGCGCGCCGTAGTGGAGGGCTCCGGATTAATTTTGACCACCTGGGGATCTTTAACGTGCGCCGAAATCTCGTACACACGGGCGTTTTTGCTTTTCGCCTCCATCAGAAAAGCGGCCGCCGCGGCCGGGAATCGAACCCGCGACCTCGTGCTCAGAAGCGCAACGCCTTAGCCACTGAGCCACCGCGGCGGGACGCCGTGCGTACAAAGCACGGCTATGTGTCTGTGAAACTAAACAACGCCTCGATATGCGCATGTTGTCACTGAAGTGACCGGTAGAGCGTACCGTATTTTCGAGCGTATAACCCGCCCATGCATATAATCCGCACCCCCACTTAAGCCCTCCGGAAAAGAAAAAAAGAATCCTCGCGTACTGCCCGCACATTTGATACAGGAAAGGCTGCACCAAAGCTACTGCTCAAGCAACACATCACATAATATGTACACTAAAAAGCATATATTTAACAAATAGAATACACTGACTGCAAGGCGAAAGCCACAATTCACTCATTGTCACTGCTCTTTCTACAGCCATCACTTTAGCCACAGTCCTCCTCACTGTTGTACACAAGGTCTTCTCTGTCCTTGTATGCTTTGCGCAATCACTGTGATGGGAGGCTTATTCAGTGTTACTGCGTAGGAGCTTTACGCCACAAGGCGCATTTCCGGGAAGATGCACCAAAGGAAAAACACCGCGTATTATTCGCACCCCTACTTTGCCGCTGAAATGTTCGCATATTTTGGTACGGGTTATACGCGCGAAAATACGGTAATCTGGTTGTTGTTGTCAGCATCACATGATCATCGTGCATCAGGTGTGGCTAAGCGAGGCCGTCATAACTCTGGCAATGTAAGAACACAAACCAAGGCAAGGTACACTCGGCCCCTTCAATTCGGTCCGAAAACGCACGCACATTCAACGGATGGCCCGACGAGCTTTCAGGGTCTTAGGGGAAGAATAGCAAAGCGTGTGCACGGCCTCGAGCCCACTTCTCAACGGAGAAATCAAAGCGGTATACGCTTACAATGGAACTACAGGCTGAGCTCCACGAGGAGTTTGCAGCGTTTCTAATCTGTGACGTCGTGTCGATGATGGGGATGATTTATGATGATTGCTATTGGTTTCCCCTTTGCAGCGAGGCGATGATGTGTCATCTTACCAGGAAGGACTGATATACCCATGTTTTGAACTCTTGGTTTAATACTAGCGCTGCTTAGGACAGGCACAAAATACTTTTTTTTTTCCTGTTACAGGTTGTAGCTGTCCTAGGCAATATTCCCCTCTCTGCTTTTCGTCCACCAGCAATCTAATCTTCTTTTCGTCCCCTCGAGATTTGAAGTTAACTTCCTCTGTGCTACTTTTAAATCCTAGGGCTTCTGGAAGCCCAATATTCCCTTCATGTAGATTTGGATGGATACCCTCGCATTCTAACACTATGTGCTGCGTAGTTTCTGTTTCTTTTCCGCAGACCACGCAGGCCCCATCATTTTGTGAATACTTCCCCACAAAGCTCTTAGTTAGTAAGCAACCTACTCTAGCCTCAAAAAGCAAAGCACAGCCCTGGGAATTATCGTAGAAATTTTCCTCTTTTTTTTTTTTGTCGACCGGCGAACGTCTGCGTCACTGCACGTGTAGATTCGACTTTAGCTGGACCTTCAAACTTAAACTTTACTTTATTTCACATTTTTCCTCTTACAAAACAAAGCAAAAGAAATGCTTGGACAGGAACAAAAAGCTACAGCACAGTAGCTTGACAGTGTTCCTGCCTACTTCTTGTCACCGATGAAAACAAGCAAATCTTAAAAATGAACAAATACAAATACACGTGAGCAACGCGTAAAATATCATATGCTTTCTTAAAAACGCAAGACGACATTCATGTTTAGGATGCACAAGAGCACACGTATGTTAGAATAATTTAGCGTATACAGTGAAGGTGTGCATACTGGGACCGCATAAATAGACTGATTTTAGAATTGAACGCGCTGACGCAACGCAGCGATGAGGCGCGCCGTAGTGGAGGGCTCCGGATTAATTTCGACCACCTGGGGATCTTTGCTCCGGTAGAATTTTGACCACTTGGGGATCTTTAACGTGCGCCGAAATATCGAACACACGGGCGTTTTTGCTTTTCGCCTTCATCAGAAAAGCGGCCGCCGTGGCCGGGAATCGAACCCGCGTTCTCGTGCTCAGCAGCGCAACGCCTTAGCCACTGAGCCACCGCGGCAGGTGAAACGCATAAATAAAATTTGTCACTAAATATATACGTATTGCCAATGTATCAACAAAATTCTTTCACCAGCATAAATGTGGTAATTAAAGTAAAGTACACACGGACATTGAACAAGCGATATACTACATAACAATGCAATTTCTGCGACATTTTAAAGGGACACTGAAGTGATATGTAAACATTGCGGGATTACTAGCGCAAATTGTAGCCCGGGGTCACCAGGCCATGTTTCGACCACTCTGGGCGCGTGTACGCGATTTTATTTAGTAGAAAAATTAATTCGAAAATGCTGTCCTCCTCTCTTTACGCTCGCCCATTTTCTGTGGCGTTTTCGTGTGACGTCAGGAGGTGCCGAGCTCGCAATTGGCTGCGCTACTGCACGGCTCCCCGGCCTTCAGACAGAGTCAGTCGGCCCAGCGTTTTGTCCGCCGGCCTCCGACGGGTCGTCGCAATTCGTTCGCTCAGTTTAAACGAAGCCAGGACACGTTTGTGAATGGAAGAATGTGTCTTTCTTTACTTGGTTAGTTTGTACACTGTATCTAGCTCCAAGTCAAGGTCGCTTCACACAAGCGCTGCACAAGCGCACATGCGACGCTTCGCTGACTGGTACGCCAGTAGGAAAATATAAGGCCTCTTGAAGGCGGGAGAAGAGTCAGCGAAGTCAATATAGGTACTAAGGAAATAAAATCAACTGATATTTTTCCCGTACAGAGTAAAACTAGGGTGCGGGAAGCACTTTTTTCCGCTGGGCGAACAACCACAGCGGTCAGCAGCACGACTACGCATCTGCGAACGCTTTTCCGTCTACGAAATGCAATTGCTAGACGTGAGCTTTTGTGGAAACTCGAGGTACGCTTACTGCACGAGCGCAATACAACAAATAGTCACCTAAGCTGCTTGAAATGCCAAAACTAAATAAAATTGTAAACGTGTTGTACAATATATACCTTATATTACCAAGATCGGCTGTGCCGGTCTCGTGGCCTTGTTGTCTGGGGCGCTAGGTGTGTTGTCGCAAGTGTTTTGCAAGTCACGAGTTCGAGTCCCCGCGGGTACGTGCTTTTTTTTTTTTTTGTAAGTTAACTTTTTCGTTTTCTGCCGATGTTTTCTACATTGAGTTCACCTTTTTTTGGGCCGCAACGTTCATGGCTCCACGAACTAGCTCACAGAACGCGCGCAGGCTGGCACTGGCGCGCTAGCGAGTTCTCGTTGGCGTGCTGTTGCCATAAGCACCGACTGCTTGCGGGCAGTGGGCACAGGCCAGAATGAACAGACCCTTGGCCTGGTGCGAACACGCTTTTTACGGTACAGGCATGAGTGAGGCAAGCTCCAAATATGGGGGAATAGCGCATGACATTTGGGCGTCTGCGGGTACGCGGAGGGCGTCCATGCACTGCGTAGGCCTCGGCTAGTGAATGCTACGATTCCAAGCCGTCCTGGGAGGCTTATCTTTGTGCATTTTCACAGCTGACAACATGGCAGAAGCGCGGTACGATGATTACTGAGTTATTGAGAATGCCCATCCAACAACGCCACCAGTTGTGTTTTACAGAACCGAAACCGAAACCGAAACTTGTTTGGTTGCTCACCTTGGGCATCGTCCAATCACGGTGCCCGCTCCTCCTAACGTCACAGCTTTAGTTGGTGCGGCCGCCGCAAACCGCGCATGGTAGTTTTTCTTCTTTCGCGCTTTGTAAAATAATTACCGATTTGTCAACCGGATAAACGATGAAAAGTGTGCTAATTTGAGCCAGTCTACGCAGTCCAAGCAAAAACGGGAGCTTGACAAATTCACTCCAGTGTCCCTTTAAGTGTAAAAAACGGGGGTAATCACTTCATATTCGGATAAGATATATCTTGAACTCTTTTTTAGTAATAGTGCACAAATCGACGTTTTGACGTTGTAGGTGTCCTAAGAAAGTGGGCATGCAGTGTTCTAGCCCATCGAATGCACGGTTTGTCGGGGGAAAAGGTATTAACCCTAGGTCTCGATTCCTAAAATTATATTGGTTACAAATACAGATTACAACAATATATTGGTTACAAATAACCTTACAAATCTCTACCGCATTCCGGCACCCCTCTCAGTATTAAGACGGCCTGATTAAAGCGCCGACTTTCTTAGTCATCCTCGAATTCCGTCTGCGGCCACATCTGGAAATGGCATAGCGTACTCCGTGGTTAAACTCTGCTTAATGTTGCTGTGCAGTCCAGCCTTAGGAGCGAACGGGGTGAACACGATAAAAACAAGGCAGCTCCGCTCACGTGGAGCCGAGTAGTGCCACGGCGTACAACTCTGTAACAGGCTTAACCCGTGACGGACCCGTTGCGCTGGACGCGCTAACTTACCGCTGGCCAGGAAGAAAATGAGTATTAAGTTACCACGCTCACCGAGCACGCATATACCGCGAAAATACATTGCCTACACACAATTCGCGGATCTTCTGCCGCAATCAGGTATGCGTATCTCCATAGACAAAATCCACTCGGCTTACCAGCGACGAGGAAACCACCCGCTGCCCTATGCCACTGGCTTCTCCGCACGTCAGTCGCGGGGCCTTGAGCCGAACTACAGGTTTTCCCGCTCAATTTAATCCAATCGCCATACAATTTAATCCAAACGCCAGCCAATTTAATCCAAGTGCCATCTAATTTAATTCAAATGCCATCTAATTTAATCCAGGTGCCAGCGAATTTAATCCAAGTGCCAACCAATTT
Source organism: Haemaphysalis longicornis (assembly GCF_048455015.1). Taxonomy (NCBI): domain Eukaryota; kingdom Metazoa; phylum Arthropoda; class Arachnida; order Ixodida; family Ixodidae; genus Haemaphysalis; species Haemaphysalis longicornis. Next base: position 82,877,093 of record NW_027526225.1, on the reverse strand, counting down.
AATCCAGCTGTTGGAAGGTTGTTCAGGGGTGTTTTGTGCGGCATTAGGCGAGCTTTGCGGGCTTTGATGCGCGTGATGTGATGAAAACGTGGTGTTCATTGATGTCTTACGTGCGAAATATCATATGCGCAGTAGCTTAATGAACATTTACTAACATCCGCAGATCAGGAGAGCGGTATCGTGTGATCCGTAGGTGGCTTGGGGTGATCGTCTGCGAGATCGTCAGAAGTGTCGTCTGCTCGCGTATTGTTACCCCAGCAGATTTGCCACCGTATTTCTACGCGAGCAGACGACACTTCTGTCGCTAGCAGGTGATATTTCTGGCGATCTCGCAGACGATATTATAATTCGGAAATATTGCTTAACCCTGCATAAAAGCATTGAAGTATTGAAAATCAAAATGCAAAGGGCATTTATGTAATGTGTCTTTATCAAAGGAAGTTGTGAAGGCATTGTTACGCGAAGATGAGACAGTACTTCTGACGTGTGTTATCGACGGTACTGTTGCAGACGATCAGCTCACAGCAATGGTCTGCGCGTGTTGGTAAATGTATATTGAGCTGTTCGCATAAGACATTTTGCCCATAATGGATCAAGAATCACCACGTTTTTACGACACCACTCGCAATAAAGTCCGTAAAGCTGTGCCCAATTTCGACCAAAACTCTTCTGAACATTCTTGTGGTACCTGGATAAATTTTGTTGGCGAAAGAATTAAAGTGGTTGGCGCTTGGATTAAATATTCGATGGACGTTTGGATTAACCAGAGCCGCCCCTTTGATTTACTCGTTTTCATGACACACGATCCGCACGTCTTATAAAATTGCATGCGGTCATAACGGGTATATGACTCGACCATGTGAAATCCTTTATTTAGTGGGTCTTTCACATTACAGCACACAAGGAACAAGTGAACAGTCTTACGACACCTCGCGATATCTCGAGGTGTAATATGTAGCGATCGTACTGAATGTGGTTACATATTCTCCATGTTAATGGCAGCGCGAACTAACGAAAAGTTGTGTCTGTCATACGCTGCTCATTCAACGGGACTGATGTTCTCAATGGCCTTCTTGACGTTTATGCTAAGCGTCTCAGCTAGAAGCTTTAAGTCACCACCGCGCCCATAAACCTCAACTATCCGGGCTCTGTCGACATTTGAAACGGTGTTGTACTTCTTCTTGCCCTCACCCGGCGCTTTCTTCGGTATTCCTCGGGACATTTTCTAACACCCGTAGGCCAGGACAGCGGTCTTTTTACTCCGTCAGTGCCGTGTGGTGATCGTATGCGAGTTTCTTAGACGTATCGTCTGTTCCAGTATTGTTACGCCACCCGACGTGCCAGCGTAGTGTAACTCGCGTCAGAATTATATTCTGCTCCTCGCGTAACGATGCCTTAAGACATTTCGTTGGTAAAAATTTATTAATGATTTTCTGCAGTGTTAAGCAATATTTCCGAATTATAATATCGTCTGCGAGATCGTCAGAAATATCGCCTGCTGGTGACAGAAGTGTCGTCTGCTCGCGTAAAAATACGGTGGCAAATCTGCTGGGGTAACAATACGCGAGCAGACGACACTTCTGACGATCTCGCAGACGATCACCCGAAGCCACCTACGGATCACACGATACCGCTCTCCTGATCTGCAGATGTTAGTAAATGTCCATTAAGCTACTGCGCATATGATATTTCGCACGTAAGACATCAATGAACACCACGTTTTCATCACATCACGCGCATCAAAGCCCGCAAAGCTCGCCTAATGCCGCACAAAACACCCCTGAACAACCTTCCAACAGCTGGATTAAATTGGTTGGCACTTGGATTAAATTCGCTGGCACCTGGATTAAATTCGATGGCGTTTGGATTAAATTAGATGGCACTTTGATTAAATTGGCTGGCGCTTGGATTAAATTGTATGGCGATTGGATTAAATTGAGCGGGAAAACCTGTAGTTCGTGCGCAAAGCCGACGCGACCGCGTCGATTGTGGGAAGTCTGCATAAGTGGCCCCGGGGATAACGCAATCGCCGTGCTTCGGCGGCCAATTCCAGCTTGTTTCGAATGATGAAACGCTCTCTGATGGGACCGCCACGCATGCGGGTTTAGAAGCACGCATGCCATCGCTCGCAGGCTTGGAAGTGCGTGCAAGGCTGAGGAGATGCGCCGGCTACGAGAACCGACTGCGCTGCGAAGAATCAGCCAACCCTTCGCAAAATGTCAGCGGCAGTGTCTGAAGGCAAAAAGAAAAAAAATTCTGCAGAAATTCGGAGAATTGTCGACTCTTGCTTAGCATTCGTATGCCATTTGTCTTGAGTGTGAATTCTTTACAGCCATTTCTTTTTGGTTTTTCTAAATCCTACCCGACCAATTATTTCAAATTACGATATTTTAATGATTACAGGTGAAATGTTCGCGAAATCTGCATTATTGTGGAAATGCAGGGCATTACACGGTTCACCATTTTCGGTATTTTTTATATTTTCTTATTTTTGAGATTTTCAAAAAAACAATTTCGCCCAATTGTCTCTATTTACGCTATTATAACGACTGCAGGTGTAACTTTTGTGATATCTGCGCGTTACCCGTTTCACCTTTTTTCGCCTTTTTTATATTTTTGTTATTTTTAGTTTTTCAAAATTTCCTGTGACCAGTTATCTCCATTTGAGCTATTATAACGATTACAGGTGGAACTTCCGCGATACCTGCATTTTTGTGGAAATGAAGGGCGTTACATGGTCTGGCTGTGGGGGTAGTCGGCAAAGAATGCTACGCATTAAAAAATCAGAAAAAGACATAGGAAGTCTTATTTCCAGTTCTTCAATCCAGCTATACCTGTGGGAAAATACTCAGTGTTCAGCTGTTTTTTGTTTCCGTTAATTGTTGCTGCTGTTGCTGCTGTTGTCACCGACACACTTATTTATCTGCTCTATCTCTCTATCCTTCTCCCATTCGTTCTAGGTTGTCAAGATGCGCCAAGCATGCGTCAAGCCGGTGAGTGACAGAAGACCATTGCATCACCTCAAACAGAGAAAGATATGCAAGACAGGTGCATGAAATGACGTAAACGGACAGAGAGAGAGAGAGAGAGAGAGAGAGAGAGAGAGAGAGAGAGAGAGAGAGAGAGAGAGAGAGAGAGAGAGAGAGAGAGAGAGAGAGAGAGAGAGAGAGACTATTCATTAAAGAGGAAAAAGCAGAGAGGTTTGCCGACATGAGTTCGCCGACATGTTACTCTGCAGGGTGAGGAGGAGAGGGGAAAAAGGTAGCAGGTGCAGTTAAGAAGAGTCGCAGAAGAAAAAAAAAATTAGAAAATACAGTCCTGCTCCAGGGCATCGAGTTAAATATGTTTATTGAAATGACGTGAAGGCTACAACGTCGTAGGCACACCGATTTCCTGGAGGAAGTCGAATAATGCAGACAGGGCTTTGCGTTGTGCAGAAAAATTCCCCGCATTTCCCCGAGGGGAAGAATGTGAAAGTGCGAATGCACGAGTTGAATTTGCGCGGTTCGGTAATGTTCGCGAAAGAGAGATCACACACACACACACACAACTACAAAGAAAGAAAGATGCATTTATTCACAGACACCTATTTGTGTTGTCGTTGTACTTGATTGCTAGAGCGGATCTCAGCTTTGAAATTTCGTGTCAGTACTCCTTTAAGCAGGTGCATTAGCCCTTCTCACGCCCGATTCTTGGCCAATCCCCCACGTGGGTATGTGCCATGTCAGCGGCCAGGCTGCGCGCGCCCATCTCCACGTGCGCGGACATCGCCGGTGGACGCAGCTTCAGGGTCGCTTAAGAAGTGCATTCGCACTTAAAAGGAGGTATAATAAGTAACAGTCTCAGTGTCATTGGTCCAGGGTGGAGACAATCAATTCCATTCTGTAAACGGCTCCGTGATTCGGCCTAAGAAGAGCCCTCGAGGAATATATGTTCGACTTTTTTCAGTTGAGCCACAATTATCGCAGTATGGGTTTGATGTCTGGCCCATACGATGCAGGTAGGAGTTCGTTAATCCTGCGTTGAGACGGAGCCTATGGAGTAACGTCTCCAGTAGACGGGGTAGACGTTCTGGCAGCCTCATTCTAATATATGGATCTATGTCAAGTAAAAAACCGTGATGGTAGTCCGGGAAGCACCACAAACGGTTCCTTTACGCCAACGTTAGTGTCTTCGTAAGTGTTGAGGCATCATGCTTCATGAAGAAGGCCTTCTTTCTGTTCCGCATTTGTAGGCCCCTGCGGGCAGGCTCATCCACTTTCTCATTTTCCGTGATGCCACTGTGCCCTGGACTCCACTGGAGGGTTACCCGGTGCCCAGTGACGTATGCGAGATGATGTAAATACTTCAGTTCGCGCTGGGCATGTTCGTGGAAGCTGAAACAGCTAGCACTTCAGGCTTTGGAGAGCTTCTCTTGAGGAGGAGGAGGAGGAGGAGGAGGAGGAGGAGGAGGAGGAGGAGGAGGAATCACTTTATTGAGCCTTAGTCTGGTTTACGGAAGCGGTGTGGCCGCCGTTTTGAGGCCGGTAGCGACGTTTGCAGCATGGGTGACCAGAAGTATCTGGACCTCTGGGTCCGAGCTGCCCAGAGCGCCCTCCCACTGCTTTTCATTAATTATGTGTGGAAAGGGGTCTTAAGGACAGGCCCACATGGAGTGGACCAGCATGGCTAGGTCCCCGCAGAGTAGACAATTTGGCGAGGGGAATTGCGAGCGGTGAATGCGGTGCGTAAGTGCTCGGTGCGTAAGTACGTAAGGCCAAATAGTGTGTTATGTCGGCGGCTGGCGTTAAATGTATCGAAGGGCTTCTCTAATAGCGTGTAGCTCTGCCGACGCAGGAAAAGTCGGTCGCTCAAGCCGATATGACAATGCTTTGTAAGCTGATGGAATAAACATTCCAGAGGAACTGCACTCAGGTGTTGCCGATCCATCTGTATAAACGTGAGTCGTTGCCGAATAAAGCCTGTTAATGTGGGAAAGCGTCATCTGGAGTAGGCCAATTTGAGGCATATGCTTTTTCCAATCAATTCCAGGTATGAATGATTTTATGCGCAGGGACGTCAGAGTCCAGGGTGAGAAGTGGCGTGGCATGGTCTTGGGGCTTGAGTTGGAATGGAGACGTTAAGGTTTTTTTAATGGTTTGCCCAAAGCTAGAATTTGGGTTTTGAATAGCAAAGAGGGACAAGAGATTGGTTTTTGCATGTAGCATGTGCCTCAAGTGAACGCGGAGCTTTTCTTGAAGCCGTATAGTACGTCCATGGGGAGGCAACCGGCTCCACCAATTGTCCCAGAACACGACGAGCCTTTAGGAAGTCCTAGGCACTTTCTGAGACAGTTATTTCTCGCCGCCTCCAGCTGTCTTTTATTTGTACGTGATAGCTGTTGCAGGACAGGCAGGCTATAGCGCAACACTCCATCAAAACACGGCTTAATAGCAAAACCATAGAGTGGCAATCGCTTCTACAGGGGCTGCCCGCAAGATACCCGGTAATGTGCGATGCTGTTAAGATTCGCGTCCATCGCCTACTATTTACTTTGTATCAATAGAAGCTATAGCATTTAGCTTTGTATCCGGAAGTTGGCAGAGTTATTGATCTCAGTGCAAGAAGCCAATGATGTAAACGTACGTGTATGCAGTGTTTTTTTTTATTTATTTGTTTGCTTTGTTTTATTTTATTCATGTATTTTTCTTTCAGTACACACCAAAGGAGGCCGCCATAATCCTCTGCAGCGCGTTTCACCGGCCGACGGTAAGTTTTTAAGAGCGGCCTATACTCGCCTAATAACATCCAGTTATCAGGCGCTTACTTTCGTCATTAGGTGCATTTTATACTACTAGGCATTGACCACAAATGACATGCCCTCGATCTTTTTCTTCTTAATTCGAAAGTCTGTCCTGTGGCGGAACGATACACGAGTGCATAGGTACACGAACGAATTGGCATCTTGTATTAAGTGCAAGGGTTGTCGATGAAACGGTTTATGAACCGAGCGTTGCAGATCTGGATCGCGGACACAATGGAGGCAGGTTGCACGAAGGTGCCGTATTCAACCTTGATACAGTCCCTGGCAGGTCCACATGAGATTTTGCGATCTAATCACCATGTTTGCCGAGACAGGACTCCGTCAAAAGCAATGCCATAGTGGCCTGCTGCTCCGGGACGAATTTGTAGCGGTAAAAAACTGCCTATGTAACTGCAAAATCTTTGTGCTAATGCTGATTTTTTGTTTCGCATTTTCTATCCCGAACAGACGGAAAACTGCAGCGACTGCTAAAAACGCGATATAAAGACGCCTTCTAGCACGTCCGATATACCGCCGTACACCTGTCAGGTTTTAAAAAAAAAATGTCAGCATGTACTCATGATCTGACTTCGCAGTCACAAACGTGCACAGCCACCTATCCACAGCACAACAGTTCGCATTGAACAGCCACTTGCTACCTTGTCCTAAGTAAATTGAAGATTTAATTAAGACTAATGTGAAGACTGGCCAGCTGCCAGGCACTGCCCATCGAAGCGAAACTCGCCGCTTCGCCCGGACGGCTGTCCCGGCTCAGCCAGCTTCCGCGTTGGAGCTACGCCTGTCCGCAGCACTCGTACAGTTCGGTAGACACTCGAGAGCGGTTACAGCGTTCCGCGTGCCTGAAGGTTCCCGGTTCCATATTGTCTAATTTAGCCGCGCAGGTTGCCATGGCAGGATAAAAACAAAATAAAAAAAATAAAACCGTTTCACTTAATGTGAAAGCAGTCGGAAGTGCAGAGCAGTGATTTGCCATAATGGGCTGTAGCGCCGTTATCCGCTCACTGCTGCCTCCCAATGCAATTCAAATTTCCCGCCTTCGCAGTACTCGCGCGCCCCCTGCCTGAAACTGCGCCAGCTGGAGTTCTGTTCTTTCTCTGCTTGCTTTTCCTCCCGCACGTTCCGGCGCTGCACTGCCACTTTTTTTCGCTTACTATCGTAAAAACCAACCCAACGAGCGTTCCCAACTAAATGAACGTGGATGCTGCCGGTTAATGGCGTATATTTTGACTCAAATTTACCTGCAGTTTTCTTGGTGCTGCCGGTTAATTACGTATATTTTGACTCAAATGTACCAGCAGTTTTCTTAGGGCTAAACAACGGGGAGATGTACGACAAGCGCCAGCGGTTCACGAGTTTCGAACGCTTATGACCATATAAACCGCTTGGCTTTCGAAGCCTTTGTGGGACGTACCGATGACAGCCACTACGGCGGAAGGCTGTGGCTCTACTGGGGTCCAGCGAGCCGGCTACAATGACAAGACGAGACCCTAAAGTGATCTGCACTTAAAAACGTTTGTTGACCCGTGATGTTTTTGTGGCGCAGTAAGCGTGGCTAACGGATAACTGGATTGAGAGCCCACGACGTGCCTTGGTTCTACCACGCCAGACAGTTGCTTCTGCAGTCCTGCTGGTTACTATGTCCTGCTCGTTAGATGCATTGCCCTATACATTATAAGGAGGAGAAATCTCTTGTCGCAGGAGGAGAGAAGAAACTGCATCCGATGCGTAGAAGAGTACGACCTCCCGGAGAATGCGACAAAACTTGAGGTATGATCCGATTATATTTAGCATGTGTCTTGTGCCGAAAGCATCTCCACCAGAATAATGTCGTCACCCCTGAAGTGCAGCTCAGAAAGAAGAAGGTTTCGGTCACTCATCTCACTGACAACGCTTATTTTGGCCTCTAAAGAAATCGCCATACCACCTGTAAAGGTGCTTAGTAGGCAGTTAAGTAACATAACTGCCCCAAGTCTTGCCGGTTCATTGAGAGTTTCTTGTATTATTCAACCTAACGGCATTGATCAGTTTGGAAATGAGAAATTTATAACGCGCTAGGTCCAACATTAAATTTAACCCTCGGCACGTTTTATGCTTAATAGACAGCTATAGATAGTATTTTTTACATCCAATGTTTGTTTTCCTCCATAATTTTCACTCCGACTATTGTGAAATGCTCGAGACATTTTTGGTCATTGCTGCAGACCGATGTTCCGTTGCTCACTGAATTTGAGACACCTCTTGCATAAATTTGTGAATACAGCGTACCTGGTTTGATAGATGAAATTGATGTGAAAAGAAGCAACTGAAGCGGCGCTCGCGTGTTGCCACTGACAACAGCGCTCCTGATTATTTCTTTCAGCAAAGGGAGCTCGACTGGAAGTGCACGCCACACGTAAGTAGAAGTCCTTTTGCGACATACGCATGCCTGTAATGTGCACTTCTAATGTGCACGCCCTGCGAGGTACGTATGCCTGCTAATGTGCGTTTAATGCTTGATGCAAACTGCACTCAAAATTTCGACCTCTTCAAAACGCGATTTACGTATAGTCGGCTGAAAAAGAAAGCAACATGCAAAATACAACAGCTGAAACACGCGCGTGGACGTCGCAAGCGGTCAGCAAAAATCGGCGATTTCGAAACCGAAATCGACGAGAGCGCGGCCGTTAAAATGATGTTGCAGCCGTCCAGCGAGCGGCCCGATGGTCAGCAGCTCGCGAGAAAGCCTGCGCGCAAGCTCTGCGCGCGTACGAGGAAGCAGATGGGTGAAGCGTTCGCAGCAAAGCTCGACTGTTTCTCTAGCTGCGTGGCTGGCCAGAGGAAGAAACCCCGTACGGCCGGAGCGTCACAGGCGCGTCATGGCTGTTTACGCGGTCCGCCGGCAGGTGCAGCGTGGTCTGCGGCGGAGCTTTTTTAAACGCTTCTGACTGATTAACGGGGCGTTTCACGGGGCTACCACTCGTGTCCCAGCTGATTTAATGATACTTACTGCACATCAAAATAAATTTGGTCGAGGTGAAATTTGAGTGCAGTTGGCCTTTAATGGTCGTTTGGAGTGCGCCCTGGCCCATTGTCCAGCCGCACTCCAAACTAAGGCAGAAAAAAAACACGATTGTTTGTAATTTTACGATTTAGCCTACCTCTCAGTTTACTAGTATAATGAAACGGAAGGACTACAGCTTTATCTAAGTGAACAAATGTGGGGCTAGCAGTATGTTTCGCGGTGACGTTGTGACGCTGCCGGAATGGCTTAGGAGCAACGGATTTATGTTTTGTACTAAAACGGCGTTGCCCATGACAACTGCTGAGATAAAACTTCTCACAGTTATGTACACGTTTGAGCAGTCCAACTTCATTTAGTTTGGTTCGGGATATTTCCGATGAAACACGAGTTACAGCCGCCTTCCGCAACCGTACTTCTTGCGTAGAAGTCCGCGTGTGGGGAGCAGGCGGGAATCACCAATCGTGTCTAGCTTTATTGTGAACTATCTAATAATGACAAGGAAATAAAACTCGGCGTAACAATAGTGTCCTCTCAGCTTCCAATCGATCGCAGTAATTCTTTTTCGAAGATGTCGATATTAGATTGAGAGCTGCACATCATTCGCTGGAATGATGGCATGGCCGCAAAGCGTTTTCTGTCTACTACTGCTCTTTCGGTCAGTCAGTAACAAAAGGTTCCACTAGATTGGTTCCACCTTCTGCTTGGATCGCGCATGGAGTAGGGCAACTTGGTTGTAGGCACCCGGCGTGGAACAGCGGAACACGGTAAATTTAAAGTGACTTGAGCAAACGCCTACAGTATTTATCTTGAAAGGAGCGAGACGGGAAAGGAACAGCATGAGAGGTGAGTGGGAAAGAGAAGGAAGGCATTTACTTGGCAGGAGCGTCAGTCGGCTATCGTCTTTCGTCGACATTTGCAACGAAAGGATCAGATACGCGGCCAATAGCTCCGCCTGTGCCGTGGTTTATGGAATGCCTATGCATTCCTTGGCAGGCACCGCAGCTTAATATGTCTTTAAAGCGAAAAAACAAATGGCCGGCGGTTTGTCTGGGCCATCCATGGAGTGTTGGGAGGAAGAAGCATAAATATCTTTATACAAAGTGTTGTTCAACACCCCTGTGCGGGTATGTAACGTTGCGCTGTGTTCGTGAGAATACCTGAACTGGTGTTCACGCAATGCACATGTGTATAGCAGTGAAGCCGACTTTCAAAAAACTCTGTGTGGAGCGTTTTATAGGGATACACAAGGCCTTCGTACTTCGATACAAGACTGCTTGCATCGCATCTAATAAAATCTCTCCTCGGGAATGCATTAGTGTGGTATTAAAGCGATTTTAAAGAGGCTCGGTGTGCGGCAGGGCAACTGGAAAGAATGCTGTGCCTTGTTAGACAATTATCAGAATTTCTGTACCTTTTTTTTTTTAGAAGTGCCTCGTTGTGTGCAGCATAGCACTGTGATTAATATAAACCACACATTTTCATCCCCCTCCTCCTATGCCCAGGAAAAAGAACCCTTTCGTATTAATAAGAAATAAGAGTGGAATAAGGTTGCACATGTTTTCGGGAAACAAATTTTACTCCTACGTTGTCAAAATTTTACGTTGTCAAAAATTGTCCCGCTGAAAGTTCGCGCACTTACTTAGCACTCATTTGCACCTATACACTCAGAAACAATGTGTACCCGGTTTTGCGGGTTTCCCTTTCTTGTGTGTTGCCGTGCGGGTTATCGTTCAATAGCAAATTTTAAACGTTCGGATATGGTCGAATGTGAACGCATCGAATGTCTGTCCTCATTTCAGCAATCGCCGGCAACTTTGCTTCTCCTGGAGTGCCGGTTCCGACTTGCAAAAACTGTAAGCCTCGTCTGCCCCTCTCCTCCTCCCCGATCACTGCAAACGGCTATTAGATAGATTTAGCACAGTGTGGCTGTGGATCTTTTAGTAACTTTCACTGCACCATTAGACAGAGAGCGGCTTCACGCAGAGGGCTGCATTTGAACTGCACCGGTCAATGCGTAACGTGGGCGAGTTGGTTGCTGGAGCAGTGAAACATATTAAAACAGCGCGGTGGAAACGTATATCTTTTCTGTCTTTTCTATCTTTTTTTGTGTATGGTAAAAAATTCAGTTGATGTCCAGCGCTAGTTCTGTGCGTTCTCTCTTTTATCCCGTCGCTACCGCACCACTTTAAAGGGACCCTGCAACACTTTATTCAACTTTTTGGGGGGGAAAAGGGAGGGGGGAGCACTTTGGGACCCCGTAATCTAAGTACTGGATGGGTTGGGTGACTACATTCTGCAAGAATTTAAGATTTCAAGCCAAACATTACTGCTCTATGCCCATCACATAACTTGTACACTCGCTCAAAATATTTTTCTCTCCTTCCCAGTCTTGACATTCTTCGACGGCTCGAATTACGTCACTAAGGCCTTGTAGCGGCTGTTAGCCGGTTTTCCTTCGGTTGCAGCAATGAACGCTTTTCGGTAGCAACTTAAAAAAAAAAGCCACAAAACAAAGCAGAAATGGAAGGCGTACGTATCTGGTGCGACGAGCACATCACGCAGTGCTGGCGATAACTATATCTTTCGCACTGGTTGCAGACGCGAAGGAAAGAGTGAAAGCGCTTATCGAAAATGTTGCAGGGTTCCTTTAATATGTTTCACTCTGTTTGCACATGGTTTTCTCGGTAAATTGGTAGCTCTAACACGGCAACTCCCTCCTACATGGGGAAATTTGTTTAACTGTGCGTTTGCTAGCAGACTAGTTTGTGAAATTTTCGTCTCACCTACAGATAACTCACACAGAGATAAAACAATTGTATAAACGTTAAGGTTCCCCCAGCAGGGTTAACATATTTTGAGCACACGTATCCCTATGTCTGCATTGCGGCCTCCATTGCATTTTGTTGGGATCATGTTCCTCGCTCCAATATGTAACAAGATTCGTTCTACTAATGTTGCCGCAAAGTTTAAGTTCCTAGTACAGTGGCATACATTTCTGGCCTTTTTGCAGTCGTGTAATGGTGGAACATGCGGTAATGTGCGTGTTGACCACATGAAATAAAGAGATTTAAGGATATCGTAAGTAAGGGTTGGTTGCCATTTCGTGGGTGGGCGGCGCTTCCTGCGAGTTGTTTTCTTATTTCAGCCCGAGAACCGTACCGCGTGCGAGAGGTGCGTCAACGCCACCGAGATCGCATCTACTGCAACGTTCGCCGAGGTAGGAGACACGATTAAGCGCCTTGCACTTAAGTCGCCACCTAATGCCCTGTTTCGCTCTTTTTTGCAGTACAAGAAAGTTGAAGCCGAATGTATGCCGAGGGTAAGCATGCTCTGTTCGTCAGTGGAGCTCGTTGCGCGTTGACTATGCCAAAAAGAGAGAAAAAGCACCCAAAAGAAAAATAATGATCAAATAACACAAACCCCGGGAAGGCAAACAAACAAAATCATGAAGTTCTCGCTACTCCAGCGTCACACCCCGATCATGGCTCATAATGCCCTCGCGCTTCATTGACAACCGCGCAGTGGTTCTTTCTGTAATTTATTTTTTGATGTTTCTTTCCAGGCTTATCCCAAGGAGCGCATCCGACGGCTGTGCAGGTGGCGCTTCATCGAAGAGGTGTGGCAAGCCTGTCGGCGCTCGTCTCGCGCCTTGACATCAAGGCATCTGTTTTTTTGTTTTGGTACAGGACGAAATCCATCGCTGCGAAGAATGCGTTGACAGCTACACCCTGCCGCTCACATTCGAATATGACGACGTAAGCATCGTTTCCAACTGCCGCAAGTGGGACGGGACGATCGATTTTGATTGACCCCAACTAAACTGCAGTCATAACTGAGACAGATATCGACTTGTTTAAACAAGCCGACCGGTTCAAGGCGTCGTCTCGGTCGAGGTTCAGCTTATTAACAGCGGAGCTGTTGTAGGTCGACCCCTTTCGTCCGTCTGCTGTTGGTCGTGCGTCACGCAGAAGTAGGAGCAGATTCCCAGACCCACCTATACAGGGCGCAGTAGTCTCTCAGAGGCGGGTTCGTCTCCCTCCTTCTGGGGGGAGGGGGCCTCCCGCCGATCACGTTTAGCTCCTGATCTCTCTGCGCAAACCGTAGAATTTGCGTGGCGACGGCGCTGCCGTTCTTGGGCGACCTCCCATTTCCGTTCGAGCCGACACAAAAGAACCACAGCTCCACTGTTTTAGCATATTCCACAGGGTGTGAAACTGGTTTTTTTTTTACTTATGAGCATCCTAATTACGATGGTTTCCCAAAAAGAAATATTTCGCATTTCTTTTCTTTTTGCTTATCCTGCAGTGGGGATAGCGACAGAAAAACGTAAACAGATAAAAAGTGGATGTTCGTACGTTAAACGTGATGGTAATGGGACCAAACCTATGTCGTAGCAGCCCGTTAAAATGACCCCTATCTGTGATATGTTTATTTCATGATGTTTATTAGCAGAGATAAGAACACGTGAGAAGACTTACAATCTCATTATGTGCGGTGTTTGTAAGGCACACTGTAAAAAGAACGACCGTTCAACGCTGGGTTAGGAAACAAAGCTCTAAAGAAGAACATAAAAATGGCGCCGCTCGACTGAGCATTGTTGCGTTGTCCTGCCATCGCCGATGTAAGCCGGACGTGTTTGAGCGCGTTGATGACACGATATTATTATAATGATCGGCACATCAGAGGAATGTCTCGAATCCGTAATTTACGATGCGTACTCTTTTCTACTTCTGTACTCTTTTTTTTACTTTTCTACTATTTTCTACTCTTCGATCCATTACAGGGTTTAACGCGCCGACGCAACGCAGGCGATGATGCTCACCATAGCGGAGGGCAGCGGGTTAATTTTAATTGACCACCTGGGGATCTTTAACGTGCGCCGAAATCTCGTACACACGGGCATTTTTCCTCTTCGCCTCCATCAGGAAAGAGGCCGCCGTGGCCGTCTCTCCTACTCTTAAAAAAAGCCTTTTAAAACAGACTTTTAAAACAGACCTCTAAAAGGCTTTTAACAGGCTCTACTCGTAAAACAGCCTTAACGGCCAATCTGACCAGTTAGGCACTTCTAGTCAGCACGACAACGTTCCTGTTTCCGCAAGTCTGATATTCAAGAAGGCAAAGGCAAAGTTCCTTGCCCGATTTCACTTGCTCATTTCCGGATTTTGGCGCATGCCACCGACCACTTAACAACAAACTGCGTGGAACAAAGTTCGAAAATAAAAAAGCGGTAATTGGCTGAATGAAGGCGGCGCAAAGTTGCGCATGGATTGCGTGCATGCACCAATGTTACCTTGGTGCACTAGAAGGCGTTGATATGTGCGGCACGCAGCAAGCCAGCGGTCACTTGGAAATTCGATTGATCAGCATTCATTGCGGGTTGCAGATCAGAGGGGGCGCTCTGACCAGTAAAACCCTTGCTCGTCAGATATGGCCGCGGTGCGTGCAATAAGCATAGTTGATATCAGGAGTCGAGCTCAAAAAAGTTCGGAAATGCGTTATTGTTTGTCCGAGGCAGTGAAGAAGTGCAAGCTGTGTGAAATTCGGATTTGGTTCGAGCTCAGCATCGCTCTTATCTCGAAGAGGTTAGACACACACATTCATGAAAAAGTATGCCGGACATGTTGCAGGGAGATTAAAGTAAAAAAACGTTCGTATCTGTAGAATGAAATGCCCAGAAAAAAAAACAAAAAAACATTCGGATTCCAAACACTGCATGCATGCGCTTTTGTGTGTGAAAGTGTTTTTTCTCTCCGTTCTCCGCTTTCGTTTTCGCAGGTGTGGAACATGAGAAAAAAATGTATGCCTCGGGTAAGACCTGGTTTTGACTGTTCATAATCATTTCTTAGCATCAGTGCTAACATTTTCTGGACTAGAGCATAATGGTCGGCAAAACTGGTCCTGAAACTACAGATGTGATCTCGCTTAAAAAAAAAAGTGACGTCATCTTAGTGTGGCTTATATTAACATCCGTCCTCTCATCACGCCTCTTGCCGAACCATCTGTCGTTACACAACCCCGAAAGGACCCTAGGAATGGGGAAGAAAAACTTGGCGTCGATATTTTAACTGCCTTGAATAATAGAGCGCACGCCAATAGGTACATGCGCGTTGTTTTTAAATTATTACAAAAGGCATTTACAAACACAAATAAATCCATCAGTGTTTCTACCTGTCTAGTATTATTATTGAAGGCTAGTTGTTTATACAAAATTCTTGGCCTAAGGGCAGTTAGAAGTGTACTGTTTTGTTCCCCTATTTCCTGTGACCCTCGTTTTTCAGCGGTGCTAATCTGAGCAGTTCTTATTCACGTTGGCACTTCAATTGATTTATCCCGTATCTCGGTTCAAAAAAAGAAAGTTTCAACGTGGCCAGCTTTAAATTCGCAGTACTAATACTGAGGTATACATGATGAAGTCAACGTCACTCTATAGGCTTCCTTCGCTTCCCTTCTCGCGGCGGCGCTGATAGCTTTGCTTTTGAGAAACTTCTCCCTTGACTTCCCCTTTTAGCCAACGAGAAAGGAACTCCTGAGGAAGACCTGCGATTGGTACTACAAGCACCAGGACGTAAGTCTTCCTTCCTCCTCGTCCACCTCAAAATAACTGGAACCTGTATACATTTGAAAGCACAGGCGATTTCAAGCTGCAGCGGTGGCTTTCCGGCTCAGCGCTGTCCTTTCAGAAGTGATTACTCCGGAGCTACTCAGCCTAGTAGTACAATGAAGTGTCGCACAGCTAATACTGAGGGCAAAAACTCGCTGTGTACATAGTTCCAAGATAAGAACGCGGCCACACGTGTAGTAAGTAGCCATGGAGAGTCAATTACACAAAAAGTTTTATACTTCTGCAAGACATCTTCGCAGTGTTTATTTCCACTGCGATTGCGAATTACATCATTTTGACTGCGTGCTCTGTGCGTAATATCGCGGTTTTTGCTACGGTTTTACTGGTTCCTGGGCGGTTGGCTTTTTTGAGCGGGATAGCTTGTGTTGATTCGATTAGCAGTACTGCTCATTTGTTTTTGTTTTTGTTTTTCCTATTTAGATCGAAAGAAGTGCATGTGAGGCGTGCGTTGAGAAGTCAAACCTGCATGAGGACGCCTCCTACGCCTACGTAAGTCGACATGCCCGACCGGCTTATGGTTGCTCGACGGCGTGCGGTGTTTCCCGTTAGAGCAGCGTATTTCATAATCCGTCGCGGGGCCAACCCGCGTTTCCACTTGCAACACGGGGAAGTGTTTCGTTTCCCGGTTTCTTCTGCCTCTGACCGGGCAGAGAGAGAAAGCTTTAAAATAGCCATGAAGACAAAATACAAGTTAGGTTTATTAGAAAGACTGCTTAGTCCTGATAACAATGATACCAATATCATCGCAGTCTTCGAACAAATAACGGAGATATTAAAGAAAACGCGTGAAGCAGTTGTGACCCACTAGCCAATTTCCCGCAACTTTTCTATGACGTCACGGAACCTTGTTTGTGCGATTGGCGGCCGCCTAACTGACCTGTCGCGACGACACATGACTGGACGTCTGTAATGGGGCCTCTAGTTCCATTTGACCGCATCATTTGAATGCTAACGTACCGTTAACGCACTAAAAATAATGTTTTATTGTTGGCCCGTATGACGTCATTCTTGCTCATAACACGTCACTGTGGCGCAAAATTTGAGTTTTTAAATACTTCTTGCTTTTTTTTTTCGTTAAAAAAACTTTTGTGGCTGTAATGGAGCTGAGTGAGATACTGAATCCTAGTTCTTTCAAATTAAACGAAGTTGTATTTTCTCTTCAGGGCTCCTTTAATGAACGCTGCGGAGGTTCGCCCCACGACCGGCGGGGCTTGCTATTTCAGATAAGACGAACATAGCGAGGCGAAACAGAACAGAAAGGGAGGAAAAGTACATCGAAACAACGAAGAAGTGGGAAATTAAATAAACAAGAAGCGAAGAAAAAATGAAATATCAGTAGAAAAGTCCTGATGACTTCAAGATTATCGAACACTGAGTTAGTGAAAAAAGTCAAAAGAGCCTTTGTCCCTATCGCCGCGTCACGTCGAAATATAAAACTGCTAGTGGGAGCGGCCCTGTGGCTGCTCGTTGTCTGAAGCAAAGTTACCTAAATTAAGCCAGAGACGTGCAGTGCGGCGAGGCTCATAAATTAATGCTAGATTCAATCGTTTTTAATTACTGCACTCCTGTTAAGTAAGGAGGTGCGCGTGTACGAAAAAAAAACTTGTCTGTCGCTCTGTTAGGGTGCGTTGTTCTATACAGAAGTTCTATACGTTGTTCTATATAGTTCAAGTAAAGTGAACCTGAGTTGGGCGATTTGCTCTAAATTCATTATTGAAAAAAAAACGCTCGCAGCGACGTACACAGAGTGCAAGGAAAACAATGGGTAAGCGCAGGTCATGTGAATTAATCGCGAATTCAACGATCAGCTCATTTCGAAGCTAATGTTTGCGCCCCGATCATAAGGTCTCGGTTTTTGTCGTAATCGAACAGACCGTTCTATGCAACAGGATTTCTTTCTTAACCGCAGCGCCAGCGCTGGCTGGAGTCATACAGGAAACTGTAATTTAGCGAGCAGGTTTATTTCTAAGCGTTGCTGGCGGAACGCACGGACAAGGGTGACAGAGAGTAGACTTGAATGTGACGCGTCGCTCACTGTAAAATAAAGGTTGCTACAGAACGCTGAGTCTGCGAATTCAAAAAGTGGAGGATATTCATTTTTATAAAATTACAATAAACAAATTTTATCGATTATAAACCATCAAAGAATGCTGCCATCATATTACAAGAGCCGCCGAAAGCTAGAACTTTAGATGAGAGAAGCGCCTGAAATTGACAATGCAGGAAGTGACGGCACCCCCCCTCCCCCTAATCCGGCCCCCAGCAACCGTAACAGAAAAATAAAAGCACCCAAACAGAGGCCATATACCTGAACCTAGCCTTATTTCCAGTAAGCACTACACAGAGTCCACTTTTTGATATTTTTGAGTGCAACGCTTTCTTATAAACTGCTGTTGATTGCTTCATTTTCTCGCGTCCTCGCGCACAAGTTTCGCTGGAAAACACTTCCCTTACTCCGCCACGCGCTGCGAGTCCGCACGCTTTGTTGCGAGGTCGAACGCAAGAGAGCAACGTTTACGTCCGGTGGTTTTGAAGGAACAGCTTGCCATGTGCAGGGAGCGGCATTGGCCGAATTAGGCGAATCTGCAGCCCACTGTTTTAAATGTCATTCTCTTCTTTTATTAAAATGCTCCGTGTATTCGCAGGAGGCCCAGGTGCGGAATCTCTGCATGCCAAGGGTGAGTTCTGTATCCGCGCTTATAACCGCGAACATTCCACCTGCGATTGCCGTCTATTGTACACGAGGGGCAACAAAGTGTATAGAACGAAACGGATGCAGTAATAGAAGAGCATAAATTACCGTATTTACTCAATTCTAAGCACCCCCTTTTTTCCGCCATCGCGATGCCTAAAGTTAGGGGGGGGGGGGGGGTGCTTAGATTTGGAAAACCTAAATTACCCTCCTCTCGGCCACTTTCTTTCACGGCCGTATCTTGACAAGACGGGCGCAAAGAATAATGATTCATTTGGCGAACATTCAAAAGAAAGATAGGTACAGGCAGTGAACGCACCGCTTGCGTATGATACTCAGTCACCCTCACTATACCATACGAGTCCGTTGTGCCGTTTGGGCCGCCGTTTTCAGTATCCCCCGGCAGGTCGTCTTCTGGTCTGCTGAAGTGGTTTGTAATTGAAAACTTTATAAATTACTTGGCTACAACGTCAACTCGCACCCATTCGCACGCGTCTGGAACCCCTCTTGCGATGGTTGCTTTTGGGGTGCTTAGATTCTCATGCAAACTTATAAGTGCGAATGCACTTCTTAAGCGAGCCTGAATCGTCCGCCGCCGTAGTCCGCATAGCAACAGCTGCGGGTGCGCGCGCTCCTCGTCTTCCTTAGCAACGGGGGGAGATGGGCGCGCGCTGCCTGGCCGCTGACATGGCACATACCCACGTGGGGGATTGGCCAGGAATCGGGCGTGAGAAGGGCTAATGCACCCGCTTAAAGGAGTACTGACACGAAATTTCAAAGCTGAGATCCGCTCTACCAATCAAGTACAACGACAACACAAATAGGTGTCTGTGAATAAATGCATCTTTCTTTATTTGTAGTTGTGTGTGTGTGTGTGTGATCTCTCTTTCGCGAACATTACCGAACCGCGCAAATTCAACTCGTGCATTCGCACTTTCACATTCTTCCCCTCGGGGAAATGCGGGGAATTTTTTTCTAATTTTTTTTCCCCGAAAGTAGGTGAGAGTGTTTAGAATCGCAAAAATACGGTATTTCGATTATGAGCTTAAATTGTCAAAGGTTGAATCGCCAACGAGTAGGTCGCCGCGGAATATTTCTCCCAAGGGGGTGCTGCGGTCAACTCAATATGGCCGTGCACTGGAATAGCTTCCTATTTAGACAATCGCGTAGTCAAGCGTGTCCGAGCTGAAGAGCTGAAAACAGCTGAATTGCAGCTTAACTGCGGGTACGTGCTTGCGCCGCTTAGTCATTTTCCTCAGTCGTTCTCAATTCTTTCAGTCATGGGCGGGGATGAAGAACTCTCACAGCTAAATCGCCCTGCGCGAAAGCGCCCTCAAGTCTGGCTTTTATACCAGTTGATAACATTCGCACGGATATGTCATTTCGTGCACAACGGTTCAACCTTCACTAGGCAACTTCCGAGCCAGCATCCGACCCAGCTGAGCGGAAGGCGCGACGCACGACAGATTGTAATGTGTCACAGTTATCGAAAGCCACGGTATCCACTAATGGTAAAGCGCACAGCCGGTTGAGAAATGACGTTATGAAAGCGCGGGTTGATAATGTTGATTAAATCGCAACTTTTGCATGGCGTATGAAGTAAGTTTGAGTCCTCACAGACATATGGGCAAATGGCATCGTATGCTTAAGGCTGCCGAAAAATGCACGAAGCTCAACTGCCGTTTAAGTCATAGCTATTATAAAACATTTCATTTGAATTTGGTTGAGGAAATTAATATCTGGAACAGTGGTTCTCAGCCCTGAGTGGGTCGTAGTCCCCTTTCGGGCTTGAGGAAGTATTGGGGTACCCCACGATGGATTAGGTTGATCGCGTCAGCGTCACACAACTTTCACTTGCAGCTAAATTCACCAACATACTTATTCAGTGACCACATTTTACATCTCACTTTTATGCTTATGTGTGTAATGTTGCCAAACAATTTGCTGCAGCTAAAAGTCCCCCAGCCGTTTGTGTGTCTCGCTTTCCCGCAGAGCCCGCGTGTCGTGCAAAAAGCCAACGTTAAAACATGGTTTACGCGGAGGAGGAGGAGGAATAGCTTTATTGTCAGAGGGGACATGAATGCCCTGGTGGGGAACTGGAGGGACACGGAGTAAGGGAAGGAATAATCGAAAAGGTATCACTTGTCAAGGTTCGATCACTTGGGTACGTATTGGAGAGTATTGTAAGGTTTATGTTTCCGTGAAGATACAGTTCGTAGATTTCGTGAAGAGATAGGTGCTACGTTTATGACAAGAGTCGGTCCAGGTTATCACACCAACTTGTAGAGATTACTGGTCAGTGAGTATTCAATAGTTTTCTCTAGCGCTGAGGGTCGAACGCGTTGCAAATGCGCTTCTTCATCTGCAGGTGGGGAACCGAGGTCCAATAGTGGCTCGAGACCAGCCATGAAGTGTGCACAGTGCCATATCAAATGATATGCACGTCTCATAACTATACGGGCAGCGTTGCATGTGCGAGCTGGCTCCGTGGGTCCATTTGTGTACTA
Organism: Haemaphysalis longicornis; assembly: GCF_048455015.1. NCBI lineage: Eukaryota > Metazoa > Arthropoda > Arachnida > Ixodida > Ixodidae > Haemaphysalis > Haemaphysalis longicornis. Next base: position 82,856,468 of record NW_027526225.1, on the reverse strand, counting down.
CATGAGGGGTTGGGGCCATGTTAGCATAGCTCTTACTAGCTATCACCTCCCTCGAGCATGTGAGCGCCTTGAGCGGGCCTAGTGCAACCGCCGGGGTAGTATTTTGCAGCCTCTTGCGACTCTCTGCCTTGAATTTCCGAAGGTAAAGTACTGGCTACGTGGAGAAATTAAGCGTACAAGTCACGTAGCTAAGTGACCGTTTTGCATTCCCTGTAAGGTTTAGCAAAAAGGAGAAATAAATGCTCCCGGGCCCCTGAAATTCCCTCGCTGACCCCCTGGGGTCCACGGACCCGCATTTGAAAACCACTGATCTAGAATGATCTGCCTAGTTGCAGTGTTTTGGTTCTGTCTCATTTCTTCCTTTGCGCACCGCAGAAACCACCGAGGGAAAGAGTGAAGGACGCCTGCCCGCGACGATTCAGGCAGCCGGTGAGCGCTTCTTCCATCCTCCCCTGTGACGTGCTGAAACAAAGGAGTACGCGAAGCGCCGTGTTCCAAGTGGAATCCAAGCGACGTCGCATTTCTTTTCCCACCGCCTCTTTCAGGAAGACGTTGAGAGGTGCAGGAAGTGCGCCGACGAGTACATGAACGACCACGCAGCCGCGAACGAGGTCCACTCGATCGATGTAAGCCGCCGAGAAATACCCACGCACGAGTTGACGCGAGCATTTTGCTTCAAGTCGCGAAACGAGCGACCCTAACGCACATTCCTGTTTTTCCTTCTGACTAATTTCAGGTTCCCCAGTTGTACAGAAAATGCCTGTCTGGGGTAAGGCAATCTTCTTTCTTTCTTTTTGGATCGACAGATTGATTGATTGATTGATTGATTGATTGATTGATTGATTGATTGATTGATTGATTGATTGATTGATTGATTGATTGATTGATTGATTGATTGATTGATTCTGAAATTTAACGCGCCGACGCTACACAGGCGATGAGGCGCGCCGTAGTGGAGGGCACCGGATTAATTTTGGCCACCTGGAGATCTTTATCGGGCGCCGAAATCTTGAACACACGGACGTTTTCGCTTTTCGCCTACATCAGAAAAGCGGCCCCCTGTTAGCCGAAAGCCTTCAAGTGACCTGTGATCACAGCTGATACAGGCGCTCGCCGATGATATCCTGTAGCAGCTGGCTCCTGCAGCTACTGGCTCCTCCAGCAGCTCACCGCTGCATTACCATTCTTTGCCGTCTTCGATGAGGCTATGCCTAGCCGGCACCTGTCGCTGGTGTCTGCTGTTGGTGGGCAGCAAAAACGATTAAATTTTTCTCTGGTGAGAATAAAAAATGATCTTAGGACAAGCTAGGCCTAGCGTGTTACGGGCTTAAAATACTGAGCTATAGCAACCGTTGCATGGAGTCGTGCTACAGTGGGCCATAAGAAGTTTGTTACTTTGTTGCACACAATAAAACATGTTGTTGGGTGAGTTGGTACGTACTTCATGGGAGTCTTAGCGCAAAGCAGACGATGGCGGTGACAGACTCGCCTTATTTGCGCTAAGCCTTGTGGTAATCCGGCAATAGTGGCGGTGGACAATCCCGCGCGATGGACATGTGCCGGCTGAGGATGAGGAGGTGGCGCGAGAGGAGCGGGGACAGGACATGGCGGACTCGGCTGGGCGGCGTGTGTGCAGCCGGATCGGCTGAGCGGTGTACCTTGGCGTAGCGGGACTCCAAGTAAAGGTGTGATCGAGGGAGCTTAGTGTCCTTCTGGGGAACCGCGGCCGGGTGCAAGAACCCCGGTACCACATTTAGCGCCCAACGGGGGGCGGCCGTGGTTCCTGGGAAGGGCATTGTGGTCTTCTTCCTCGTTTTGGTGTTCCGCGGCAAATGTGACCGACAGCTCGCTGAAGATGCGGTCAGACACGATCGACTTGGCGGACCAGTCTCTGGTGGTGGACATCTCAGATGCCCTCAGCGAGAGGGACAAGGTCAAGTTCACTGTCCACACCAAGACGACGCTGTCGGGCTTCCAGAAGCCGGAGTTCTCTGTGCTTCGGCAGCACGAGGAGTTCATCTGGCTCCATGACGCCCTGGAGGAGAGCGAGGGCTACGCCGGGATGATCATTCCCCCGGCCCCTCCGCGGCCGGACTTCGACGCCTCGCGGGAGAAGCTCCAGAAGCTCGGCGAGGGCGATGGCTCCATGACCAAGGAGGAGTTCGCCAAGATGAAGCAAGAGCTCGAGGCGGACAGCTGCTGACGACTGCGCCGGACACCACCCCCGCGGAGCAAGGCCCGCGGACAGGACCTTGCCACGTTTGGACCTTCTGCAAGGACCCCCGGGTCTTAGGAGGCCACCTGTGGCACCGGTCTACTGCCATCCGGGCTGAGCCGTGGGAGTCCCTCAAGAGTGCCGACGACTGCAGCCGAGGGCAGCCAGCGTCGGCCTTTTCTTCGGAGGGGGGAGAGTGTGGTAATCCGGCAATAGTGGCGGTGGACAATCCCGCGCGATGGACATGTGCCGGCTGAGGATGAGGAGGTGGCGCGAGAGGAGCGGGGACAGGACATGGCGGACTCGGCTGGGCGACGTGTGTGCAGCCGGATCGGCTGAGCGGTGTACCTTGGCGTAGCGGGACTCCAAGTAAAGGTGTGATCGAGGGAGCTCAGTGTCCTTCTGGGGAACCGCGGCCGGGTGCAAGAACCCCGGTACCACAGCCTCCCATTGAGTTTATACGCGCATGGCAAAAAGGTTAACGCTGATTAAATGGCAGAAAACAGCAAGAGTAAATGATAATACTGGTGGACACGGTACCTTTGAATATGAACATAATTTCGTAAATTACTGCGCACTTTTTGATTAATAAATAGCACAATCTATCTGTTGCGGGGGGAGGGGGTTCGTGTAGGCTTTTCGTAAATTACTGTGCACTTTTTGATTAATAAAAATCACAGTCTATCTGTTGCGGGCAGGGGGGGGGGGGGGTGTTCACGTAGTCTTGTAAATATGCAGCTTACGTGTAATTACTCCAACCTTTCAAAACGCGTTTTTTTATGCAGGACAACTTGAAGTTCAGGCTTCTTGAGGAGTGTCAACAGAAAATACAGGAACCGGTAAGTGTTTGCCCTGATTTAAGGAAAACGAATACGTGGATTTTATGACGTCAACCAGCACCCTTTCTGTTGCACTGATTTCAGCTTCCTCAGTGCTGTTTGAGATAAGATCGGCAGTTAAGTTCAGAGCCTTCCATCGCGCATGCGTGAACCAACATGGCAGCTACAGCGACGTGAGTGCAAGCTATCCACCCGCAGTCTCCCAGATGTCTAAAATTACTCCCACCTCTCCTCGCGGGAACCCCTGTGTAGATGCGACGCATAGGGGGTTCCGTTGTTGTTTCCGTTAGGTTGATTCTCCCATCGCGTGAAACGTGCCGTGAACCCCCTGCCGCGGCTATGACGCAACACAATCCACTTTAATCCAATCCAATCCAAATCCAATCCAATCCAATCCAAGCCAATCCAAGCCAATCGAATTCAATCCAATGCCCCTCGCGAGAGAGAGTTCGCTATCGGAGAGGAGAGGGGGTGAGCGGCGGAGAGCGCAGCTCGAGCGGCGAGGAGAATGGGGGAGGGGTGCGGACGGACAACAACAACGCCGTATGGAGGGATAAGGCGAATGAATGAGATGCAGTCGCATCTAAAAGACGTCGCGCTGTATCGCAGCCAGTGGAGTTGTGAACAGAGAGCAGACGCCAGCGTCAACAAAATGGGGCGAAAGCGTGCACTGAGTTCTGAGGAGACGGTCGCTCGGATGAAGCGTCCAGCGGAAGAAGAGCGTCTTCGATACGCGGCGGAAGATGGTTAGGAACGCGGTTTCACACTGGCTCGAAAACGTGGTGGCAGTGGCTGCAGAACAACAGGGCCACCGGTAAATGCGCCCTACTGCGTCTTGTATGTAGTCTAGTTAGTAAAGACAAACGAGAAAAATTGCTGCGGCTCAGCTCAGCTAACCTTGGATAGGCAAAGCAAAAGCTTGGCTTAGTCTGTTTTAGTCTTGGTTCCGCTTGATTAACCTCTGATGTAGCTGTGTTGCCGACCACGGATCAACGCCATTCGGTCCCGTGAAACGCTCACAAGAAGGAGGCCCGCCTCGCTTTCATTCGTGGCGAACGCGGCGTTCCTCTTCGCTGGGCGCAAGAAAAGTCACGTAGCCCGAGACGACCCAACGGCGCATGCGTGGGAGGCGGCGGGGTTGGTCGGCTGCCCATCAGCTGAGCGCCCGCGACCGCGCGCCGCTCAGCTGATCCGTTGAGCAGAACGACTGAAAACGGGCCCTTGTGCGCAGCGCCGAAAGCGGGCCCGGCGAATCACGAGATGCGCTTCAAGGGGTGTGTCGCAGGGGGTGTGTCTGAGGTCAAAAGGTGAATTTGCGCATCCGTGGCGAAACCGCTGGACGAAAGTTATAAAGCTTTGCTTTAAAACAAGTGTCGTATCAAAAATAACGTTTCACCAGTGTCATGTCGCACAAAGCGCTGAACGATCGTTCAGTATTCGGCATCAAAGTTGGCTTCAAGGCAGGAACAGTCACAGTAAACATAAAAGGTCAATTTCGCTTTAGCACAACGCGGAATCCGCGCGAGTTTTCCCTCTCCGTGTCTCACTCACGCGCAAGAAAGTCTCTGTTATCTGTTTTCTTCCCCAAATTTGCAGGAGGTCGCAAAGAGGTGCAAGGAATGCATCAGAAGCACTTACCGCTGGAGGATACCGGAGCACTTGGTAAGACACGCAGAACGGCCTGTGATGCCCATTTGTTCACAAGTTTAGATGGTGTCAAACGCGCACAAGCAACATCTGGGCTGCGAGACATGTATCAGTAAAGGAAGACGTAATAATCTAGATTTCTGGGTACAGTGTTCACCGTCTCATTCCAATGGTCTGCCGGCGATAAACAATAGCGAGTTTTAGCTGACCGTTTTTCACGGTCCGCTCCGCTCTGGTAGCAAGCGGGAGCGCCGTTGCGCATGCGTGGCGCGCGTACCCGCGAACGGCATTGGCTCCGCTTGCGCTGAGCAGGCCGCCGGTACATGAGCGGATCGTCGAAAGCGGTCAGCTAAAATTCTCTTTCGGCCACACGGTGAAATGAAAGATTACACCAGAGTCGTTCAACGCCTTTCTGGTCATGAAACTTCGCCATCACGCTATGGGAGAGCTTCGTACGCTGCCGCGCCGCGGCGATGGTGTTGATCGGAGGGCAGCCGGGGGCGTGGTCAGAGCGCGTTTGGAAGGGAACTGACGACGAAGTAAGATAAAACAGACGCTCGCCGCCTTATCAGCAGTGCGCTTTCGCTTTACGTGTCGTGGGCCGCTCAAATTGACTGATCATTTTGTGAGTGGCGAAAAAATTTTGTGCGAACGGGCATGCTGCTACTGCGTTCCTGCCGGCCGGTCTGGCTACAGAGCAGCGGCGGCCGCCCGATGCCCTCCGATCTGCGGTGGCGCCCCTCACGGTAGCCTTTGTCCCCGTACGAAACTTGGCCGGAAGTTTCATGACCAGAGAAGCATTGAAGGACTCTGATTACACGAACCACCGAGCGCATGGTGAAGCGTACGAATCCACCTTTTCCACACCAAGAACCGCGCTAGTAGCGGCAAAAACAAAAAATCATAACTGGTGGCTCTTTCGACCGCGATACTCAGGGACGTTTTTGTCAGTATTGCCAATCACGGGGCGCGCCCATTGTGATAGCTAAGAGGCTTGCTTTGCATGCACATCGCGCTCCGCTTGTCTAACTTCACACGCAAAGGTCGTTCTTTGGGTGCGCCGTTGGCGATGTTTAGCACGCTTCCCGACGCCAATTGTCGGCCCTCCAATGACGTAGCACTTTAGCAGTGGCCACCGAATGCCAACTAGAACGTTTACAGTTGGGCCCAGCGTGCCCGCGGCGTACGTCAAGAGCGGTGGCTCCGACGAAAGCGAGCCACAAGCGCATGCGCAAATGTGGAAGGTGCATTGTGCCTGACGAGTGCCACCGAAAATTTCCTTTTTTTTTCTGTGCAGGCACGTGAGGCGAGAAAACGCTGCCTGCTTGAGGTAAGAAGAACCCGCTCCATATTTAAAGACTATACTTTTTCTTGGGCTACTTAAACCCGAAACTTTTGGTCTGTCTGTCTGTATCCTATGTATGTCTCCTCTTATCCGTGGTTTCTCAGTGCTTTCGTTACTTTGAAGGTGTCTGCAGATTCAAACGCTTTTAAATGCGGATGCATTTCTTAGTCGGGGGTTGTCGTGCGTTGGCCGGCGTGCGCCTAGCAACAGCTGTGGCGCGCCTAGCAACCGGAGCACATGGTAGCTCGGGCGGGAGTAGCGGAGGGCAAGGGGAGTGGAGGAGCGCGCTCGGCGTGTGAGGGCGCTCGCATCGCGGAGCTCGGGCGGAGTAGCGGAGAGTGAGTGGAGAGGAGGAGCGCGCTCGGGCGTGTGAGGGCGCTCTCATCGCGGAGCTCGGCAGAGAGAGCTCGCGCGCGGGGCGGGCGTGTTGCGCGGGTCTCTCTCTCCTCTCCGCGTACCCTCTCTCCGCTCGCTGCGCTCGGAAAAATATGTCTACCATTCACGGGAGTTGCATTGATCTCGTGTTTACGCGAAACTGTGCCGCGCGTATGCTTCTCAAAGACCCTTTGACCGTGCACTTCAGCGACCACAAGGCGGTGATTGTGGCCGTCAGGTACAACGATAACACAAACAGGTGCTGATGAATGAATAAATGGTTACGTTCACACTCTCGTCTCTCTTCATTAAGTACGCCATTAATAATAATTACTCGCAGCGCACTCATCGGTGCACCCAATGCATTCGCGTTTCCGCACGATCCCCTTCGGGGAGGTGGGGGGATTTTTTTCACGGTCTATCATTGAAATGTGCAAGGGGGTATACCCCGCGAATCTCGCTATTCTACCAGATAGATAACATTGATGTTATCAATTATTGAGTAGCTTTCCCTTAATTCAGCCTACCCGCCGCGGTGGCTCAGTGGCTAAGGCGTTGCGCTACTGAGCACGAGGTCGCGGGTTCGATTCCCGGCCGCGGCGGCCGCTTTTCTGATGGAGGCGAAAAGCAAAAACGCCCGTGTGTACGAGATTTCGGCGCACGTTAAAGATCCCCAGGTGGTCAAAATTAATCCGGAGCCCTCCACTACGGCGCGCCTCATCGCCTTCGTTGCGTCGGCGCGTTAAACCCTACAATCAATCAATCAATTCAGCCTGTTCCCCCAGGCTCGTGAAAGTCTACTTATCCTAGGCTTCCGCCTATGCGGTTCGCCATTACCTTGGTAAATATATAGTAAACAACAGGAAAGTAGTCTGATATGCTTGCAATTCTAATGCTCTTCGACATGAAGAGCAATAACGCGCTCTCCGGTTTACTCAATATGTGTTATGCCCGTTGTTCTATAGCGCACCCCCGGTCATTACGGGTGCAACCGCTAGTTGCAAATAAATATATCTAGAGGTGCTAGTCTTGGGAAACACGCTTCCCATAGTTTCCACTTTGTTGATAACACTACGTTTTTTGTGTTTTCCTTTTCAGGGCTTCGAGGAAAATTGACCATCTTTGTCCTTCAAGCGTCGCTAAGAAAGACCCATTCGTCCATGACCAGCCACCGTCCACCTAGTTATGCGTGATTGTTTTTTGAATGTTCACAAAAAAAGAAGCAATAACAGCCAAACAGGACAAGCCATCCAATAAACACACGTTCTGTGCGGCTCATTTGTACCTTGTATGTCAACTATATTTTTTGTGACGTAGAGAAGCTGAAAGTACATAACCCAACGAAGCCCAATGTAGAACACGAAGGGAATCAAAATCACCCTCGTTTGCCCGGATCGAAATTGGAGTCCCGCGCCTCTTCATCAGCTATAAAACAACATTATTATAAATGTAAATGCAACTGGCCTGTCTAGAATCTCTCTTAACCAAACCTGTCGAGGTTTGCCCGCTAAAATATTTCCTAAATTGAAACGACTGAGCCAAATGACGACTGATTCTAGAGACGTCGCTAGCGTGCCTTCGGTGTACTCCTACCAACGCAAACCTAGGACCCTCCGGTTTCCATCACACAGGAACAGAGGAGGCCAGCACGCGTTCGGCCATGACGTCAAGCAACTTGGGAAAACGTACGTGGTGCTGGAAAGAGGAGTTTTGATGAGAATCGCGTGTTATGTAGGCCATGGATATGAATGCAGATTTGTGCATCCGGTGTAAAATTCTAGATACAAGCGTTTGCTTTTACTCTGCGCACTCCCTTCTGTTTTTTAAGCTAACAATTTCGACCCTGTGAACCCTATCCCGCTGAAATTATTAGAGGAGGGCCGGCCGGCCGGCCCGCCGGTCGAACAGACGGAAGGAAGGAAAAAAGTAAGGAAGGAAGGAAAAAAGTAAGGAAGCAAGGAAGGAAGGAAGGAAGGAAGGAAAGAAGGAAGGAAGGAAAAAAGGAGGGAAGGAAGCAAGGAAGGAAAAAATGAAGGAAGGAAGGAAGGGATGAAGGAAGAAGAAAAAATGAAGGAAGGAAGGAAAAAAGGAGGGAAGGAGGAAAAAATGAAGGGAATGGAGGGAGGTAGGGAGGGAGGGACAGTTTGAATGGAGGGAGAGAAGAGGTGGACACTTAACGCAAACAGCGCCACAGGCTACTGAAAACTTGAGATTTTCCACTTCACCTGGTGTCTCTATCGTAAGGTACGAGGAAATAACGTCAAAGGTTCATGGGCGGTGGCTTTTGTCGGCACCGCTTACTATATAACTTCATTATTTGAAGCTTGCTCGAAAATGAAAATCCCTTTGACTCGGCAAGCTTCGAATGAACCAAACTCTTATTTTCGCTTCACGGTCTCTCCCACCGCAGCATCCTGTCAAATAGAGCCAAAAAGGAGCCATCCAGCAATAATCGATGTTTTCCAAACATGTTGTGTCTTTATCGAGCCATCTTAATAGTTGTAAGAACCGGGGGCCAACACAAATATAGGGTCCGGAAGTTCAGGATAGCCCAGTTTCGCCGTCGTGTGGGGCAGCGCAATGACTTCGCTGCTGCGACGTGCGCGCACATTCCTCTGCGGGGCTTCCGACTGCGCTCCCAAGGGGTCTCGGGCGAAGTCGGGCGCTCATGGGTGGCCGCTGTTGGCCGACATCACGTCGCGCATCCAGCCCAGGTGCGGCGCCACCTTGGTGTAGATTCCGGGGTGGCGCGGCTCTCCGCAGCGCAGTCCACCCGAGACGACACCCGCCAGCTTCCATTTGCCGCCTTGCTTGACAACAAGAGGACCCCCGCTGTCACCCTGTTGCAAAAGTGTGTACCTGGATCAGGACGGTCTTAAAGGGGTAATCAAGACAAAATACAATTCCGTTCCGTTTAGATTTAAGTATCTCATCACCACCATCATCACCAGCTTGGAGATCTATGAGAGAGGCATAAATCTCCAAATATCCCGGTCCTGTGCTAACCGCGCCCAATTCATCCCCGCAAACTTCTTGATCTCATCTCAACCATCTAACCTTCTGCCGCCCCCTGCAACACTTACCTTCTCTAGGGATTAACTCTGTTACCCTTAATGACCAACAGTCATCTTGCCTTCGCATTACATGCCTACGCGCATTTTGTCTTCTTATTTTTTACTAATAAGTCCTTAACACGCGTTTGTTCCTTGACCCACTTCGCTCTCTTCTTGCCTCTCCACGTTACATCTATCGTCGTCCGTTCCACTGCTCTCTGAGTCGTCCCCAATTTAAGTTGAACCTTTTAGTGAGCCTCCAAGTTTCTGCCACGCAGGGGAGTACCTCACTCAGCAACAATATCTAGACACGAAAGATGGTTTTTAAGCAGAAAAACGCAAGAAATATAAAAAAACTTTCAAATTTCGCGCTATAAAGTTACGTAATATGGGCCAGCACTAAAAACAGTTTTCGGCGGGTTAATTGCCCGTTAGCATTCAAGTGATACCATCAAACGAAACTAAAGACCCCATTGCAATCGGTCAGCCATGTTTCTTCGCGGCGCCTTAGGTCGGGGGCCATCAATCACACAAACAAGACGCTGTGACATCACACGGAAGTTGCTAGAAAGTTGCGGTGGAGTCGCCACTGCTTCGCCTGTTTTCCTTAATATCTCTGTTACGTGTTTGAAGTTTGCTACGACATTGATATCATTGTTATCACGACAAACTGGTATTTTTTATTGAACCAACCTTGTTATTTGTCTTGAAGGCCCCTTAACCTGGCATAATTTGATGCCTACCGTGTTCAGTTGACAAATTTTAACAGAAAATTATCATCACCGTCATAAGCAACTCAATTTTTGTATACCGAACAATGATAGCACGTAAAGTAACTATCCCTGGTGAAACTTCTTTCGGGGTTAGGAAGTCGAGATCCTCGCCAACCTGCAAGTGGCGTAATATCTCCCCGTTCTGAAGGCGGGGGGGGGGGGGGGGGGGGGGGGGCGATAGTATTGGCGACGTTGGATGGATTTGTGGACGCAATAAAGCTACAAAGGGAGGCTGCACGATTCATGACTTTACGAGAGTCTTGGCACCGCTCTCTGACAGAATATACTGCTGCTATACGAAGAGGCTTGGTGACTACGCCATCGAGAAGCTGCCGATAAGAACAAGATCGGCGTACACGGGATAAGTTGTGCCGTATTGGCGCCGCCATACTCTTTTTTTTTCCGGCTCCGCAAACCGTGCAAGCAGCCATAATTTCTTCTCAAACGGCATCAGCCTTTGTGCAAGAACTACAAGGTCAAGGCTGCGGGAAAACCTGCTCTTGACCGCAAACCACTTCTCACCAAAGTACCGCAAAAGGCAATGCCGCCAAACTTCAATCTGTCAGAAAAGTAGCGCGGAAAATGTGTACACAAAATACTACTCCTTGTTTTTCGTGTTTTGTGCAGCAAAATTAAAACGAAGCATATATAAAAGCTGTCAAATCTAAGTAATTTCTGTAACTCCATAAGAGGAAAAATTTGACACTCATTGGGTTCACACTGACAGAAAACACCGTTCGAGCAGATTCTCCCAGCAACACGAAGCAGCGGGAACCCGGATCACGGTAATATATATAAGGGCGGCACAGCACGCATTTTATTAGAGTGCGCACGTAAACCCGACTTTCTACCCTTTCCAATCCCCCTCCCCTTCCCTGAACTGTGGCAGAACCTGATTACCAGCGACCATCTGGACGCCCAGCAACTCCTGGCGTCTAGGGCCTCGGTCGCCCATGGTCACCACATGGATCCCCTGACTGAGAAATCAGTCCTACTTCATGGCTCAATAAAAGTTTCGCACTACAACTACTTGTTTGTGTCACGAACAGGAGAGAGAGAGAGAGAGAGAGAGAGAGAGAGAGAGAGAGAGAGAGAGAGAGAGAGAGAGAGAGAGAGAGAGAGAGAGAGAGAGAGAGAGAGAAGGCTCTTTGCTGAAAAAGCAGAGAGGTTTGCCGGCGTTTACAGTCGCCTACATGTTTCTCTGCTGAGGTTTGGGGATGGGGGAAGAAAAGGCCCAAGAAAGAGCTGGGCAGGAAAGAAAAATAAAATAAAAAACTGCCGTGGACTTGGCGCGATAACGGACTTACACGCATTTGGTTTTCGTTCTGAGCTGGGGCGACATAATTTACAATTTTGAAATTAGGCCAATGTCATGCAAATAAGAGAACGAACTCTGTGGAGCTTGGCGCTGCTCCGAGGGGCCAATCCCATGTTCCTAAAATAAATCTTGAGAGTTTTTGCTCCCTGTTTTAGTCGTTCAATGTTTTCTCGGAGGAAGTGTGATCGCGCTTCCATGTAGGCGGCGCATTTTAATAAAATGTGTTCAACCGTTTCAACACAAGAACAATTATCCCAGTGCGGATTTTCATCGCTCCAAGGCGAAATAGGTAACTATTTTTGTATGCACAGTTCAGCCAAAGACGATGATACACCGTTTCCAGGTTGCGAGGGAGCTGTCTCGGGAGTTTCGATTTTCATTATGGGTCAATAGTGTGCATATTTTGCAAGCTATGGAGCAACCTGCAAAATATCACGAACAGGAAGCTTCATATGAACATTATAACCGCCACTATTAAGCCGCAAATGCGCGCGATTGCGCAAGGGGCCGCTGATGAAGAACTCACATGGCACGAGTCGTGGCGTCCGTCAGCGTATCCGGCGCAGTACATGAGGCTGTTGATAACACAGGTGCCGTTGTAGTACGCGGAGCACTCGTACAGGGGCAGCACGAGCACCGAGGCCTGCTTCAACTCGGGGCTCACCTCGGCTTCTTCGAGGTCGTCGTCGGTCGAAGAGCACAGAGAGATATAAGGAGAGGAGAGGACACGGAGGCCGCTCTGTGAATTAGCTAGAGTTTCTGAAAATCCTGCGTATCACCCTCAAGGGAAAAAGGAAGGGGGGTCATTAACAAAGTCAAGTTCTAGCTCTCAACTGTAACGGTGAGAAACGTTAGGCCCTGCCTGGGAGACCGGCCAAAACGCTATTAATGTCTTGATACAGCACATTACACGACGCTGACACATCGACAGATTCGCGGCATTTGTACCATTTGCCTACCCAGAAATGGAGACAAAATATTTTTTGGCGATGGAACGGAGTAAACACCGGACGACTTGTCACGTGTGATAGGCTGAGCTAAGAATTTACTCAGTGCTGTCGTTGGCTTGATAAGGAAAAAAAACTGTGATTGATTCCTCTGTCATATGAATCGGTAAAACACGAAAGTGAAATGTGCAGCGAAATGTGCAGCGAAAGGAGCAGCGAAAGGAGCATGATTCGTGTGCCGGCGGCTGTCTTGTGGGTGTGCTTGGTGAGCGACGTCCTGCTGGCGGGTAGCTTCGGCAAAGGTGCCACCATTTCGGTCCTGTTCCTTGGTTGGCGTGTACGGCAAACGGTTGCGTTGCACGAGCTCAGCCTGTGGAACGCGAGAGGCAGAGTTCGTAGCTTGGACCGTGAACGCGCGAACGCGCGAACGCGTTCCACTTCCCGCTGGCGTTTCTCTTCCCAGTCACGTTCGCGGCATTCGCCCATCGGCGTCGTTGCCTTTTTGCGGTGCGTAATGCAAGTTTTCTTACACGGGTCCAGCGCAATGAGAGACGACGCAGCTTACGCCCGATCGAGGCGCCAACTGTCGGCGGTCGTTAGCGTAATGAATCATGATGCACTACTTCGCTTCACCTCTCCTAGATGACAGTACTATCCGCGTCAATGACGCTTTTTCTGCCATTTCTCCTGTGTTCGTTGTACTGGCGTCACTTTCATGACGGATATGACGTCAGTGAAATCTTGGTGTATCCCGGCATAAAAAAGCATAGTGTTAAAACACTGCGCTGAATCCTTAAAGTGCAAACCCAGACTACCATCATTCTAAAAGACTCCGTGAAATAGTATGTAGTGCTACTGTTTGGCAAGCCAGACTTCCTTACCGCGGGTCGCTCCCCAACCAGTGACGTAGCAGGTGGTGTTGTCTGCCAGGTCATCCAGCTCCTCCAGACATATGGGCTGCACTTGCCTGTTGAGCGTCACGGGGGCGTTCAGCTTGATCAAAGCGATGTCGTGGTCCTTGCGGTTTTCAATCAGCTCTGCTCTCTGGAATGTCGAGGAACAAGTGGAACGGACCAGAGGAACTTCAGTAAAGCATGGTGTCGGGCTGGTTGGTGGGACATCGTTGAGAGAAGTCGAGGGTTTTACGTAAGACCATTTGGTCGGGTGACATGTTGCAGTATAAAAACGGAAACACCGACCAAAAGAAACTCTTAAAAACTTTAATATTTAAAGTTTTTAACAAGTTTTTAACGGTTCAAAGATTTTAACAACGGGCAAGAGTCCGTTGCATCCACGACTCTTGCCGAGCACGTGGATGCAACGTGCCATGAGATTGATTGGGATAATTCAAGAATAGTCGGCCAAGAAAGAAACTTGAAGTCGCGGCTTTATCTCGCGTCTTTAGGGATACAGAGGACACGTCAAACGATCAATCGAAATGAAGGAGCCCTTCCCCGTCATACACGCGCTACTTTCATCACGTGCTGAAGACCTTTCATCACGTGCTGAAGACACGCCCATGAACTTTATTTCACCCCATTGTGAACAAGGCTTCCGTAGCGAAGCCGAAACATCTCTTTTTGTTGTTTTTAAAGTTTTTAACAGTTTCTTTTGGTAGGTGTCTCCGTTTTTACGGCGACATCGTTGAGTGGATTGCGCTAGGACTTATTACGGAAACAAACACTTTAACGTGACGACAGCGCTATAGGTGACCGGTAAAAAGCGCAAAGGCTCACGGGTACGTCGTCTGCTCCCGCCACTTCCGGTTCGAGATCTCGCCAGGCCTCCCGTACACCAGCAGCTTTCAGGCGCATGTGTGCGTGTTGTTTATTTGTTACAGGGAAAAGCCCCTAGTAGGATTCATCGTTGTATTCATTGAATGCGCGCTGCATGAGAGTTTTCTTTTTTTGGCGGAAACAGATAAACAACAAGCGCACGCGCGCTTGAAAGCAGCCGGCGTACGGGAGGCCAGGAGAGCTCTCGAACCGAAAGTGGCCGACCTCTGCCGGAGCAGACAATGCACCCATGAGACTTTGCACTTTTTATCGGTCATCTATTCCAGGCGTCACCTGTACGACCTGCATGAGGACCAGCGGATCAACGAATCAAACACTCGATAGCATAGGATGACTAAATGCGGGTGAGGGAGGAAGACTCAAAGAGACAGAGAGAGAAAGCGTGAGAGAAAGAGGCAAGAGAAATCCTCGTCAACGCCTATTTCAGTGCTCAGTAAGCTTTAGTTTGTCGGTGTCAGTATTACCAGTTCCCTCAGATGTTTTCGATCAAGCTTGCCAATAAGCCGAGGGCTGTCGCTACGCGACCTCAGGGCTCGACGAATGGAAAAACAAAGCACCTGTCCACTCACGACAGTCATCTGGTATCCAGGATGGATGAAGATGGATTCCGCGTAGCGAAACTGCTGCGCGGGTTCGTCCTCGAAGAGGTAGTGCTTGCCCAAGTAGATGACCCAGTCTGACGGCTCCCCCCACCTGCGTGCACGTAGATTACAGTAAGCAAGATATCCGCAGGATGAAGGTAAACAG
Organism: Haemaphysalis longicornis; assembly: GCF_048455015.1. NCBI lineage: Eukaryota > Metazoa > Arthropoda > Arachnida > Ixodida > Ixodidae > Haemaphysalis > Haemaphysalis longicornis. The sequence continues at coordinate 82,841,413 of NW_027526225.1, read as the reverse complement.
GATGAAGGTAAACGAAAAAAGTACGCGGTAATCCCTTATGGGAACCAGCTTCCACAAGGATTAAGGAGTGTCGCGGGCAGGTATGGTGTTACTGCGGTATTCTCAGCCCCGAATAAACTTTCCCCTGTCTGCCCCGCAATTGAGAAAAAAGCGAGGGCGCAGAACCGTAGGCGGAGCGGGTGCCAGGTGAACCACACCGTGTCCTGTGTACAGTGCCGGCTGGGGGTTGTCTACTGCCTACCCTTATCGTGCGGTTCGATGTATGTGGGCCATACTGGCCGATGCCTCAACACGCGCCCTGCGAGAGCACGAGAACAAACTAAAGGCTGAGAAAAGTGCGCATCTATCCGCGCACTGTGGCAAGTGCAAATGCAACCGATGCTTTGGAGATACTGAGGTGCTGCATCAACACAAAGATCGGCTTATCGGCTTACCCATTGGTCACCGGTGCCTTATCATCCACCATGCGGTTTCGATGCTTGTTTTGTGTTTTTTTTTTCTTTACAGGAATACTGACCTCTATGCTGCATACCTGATTAGCCTGCCACATGCGCTAAGCGTCTTGGGCGAAAACTTCTGGGTCTTGCCTCAGTTCTTTATTTGCGACACGAAATTTTCCGACCAACGAGAGGCTCACAGCTTCTCCTTAAAACGCTTTACAGCGCACACAAACACGCGTAGTACCTGGGACATTATAGACAAGATGATATCAGCGACATTTCTTAATACAACAAAGCCACGGATGGGTGATTTACAATGTGTTTTTGTACCGGGAGACATAAAACGCTTCCACAATCTCCCTCGAAGTCTGGTTATCATGCGCGTACAAAATAACTGTTTTCAAAGAGAGGTGATGTGCAGCCACACTCTTTGCAATGCGTCGCTAAGTGAGTGAACGAGCGCACTCTCAAACTCGATGCAAGTTCCCTTAAAGGAGCCATGAAGAGAAAACAAAAGTTTGTTTTATTCGAAAGATTAGGTGTTTCATAGTACCCTAAGCGCTTTCCCGGAAGCAAATGATGCTTTATTCACTGAAAAATAAGGCAATTTAAGCCAAAATTTTAAATCTCCCGCCTAAATTGCACATTTCGTGACGTGAACAATGGCGTCATACAAGCCGGTCCATGAAACAGATACTTAGTATGTCGACTCCATATAGCACCCGCACGCGGGAATCAAACAGGAACCGGGCGGCTATTTTAAAAATACTAGTAAAACCTAGTGCACCCGCAGCCCGGAAAGCGACCATGCCGCGATAGCTACAACAGACGAACGCCCAGCCGTCGGCACCGCTGCCTCGTCAGCCCCGTCGCGACGAACGAATACAGACTGGTACGTATGTGCCGTATTTTTGTTACGGTTAATAATAGTTCAATTTCAGTAGCAGTATCGCTTATGCCAGTTGGCCGGTGCCGTGTATGGAAAGCCGTTCGCGCGAGCTCTCTGCTTCGACCAGAAAGATACGAGCGTCAATGCGCGGTGTGTACGGCATTTTTTCCCCCCAAGGTCAGAGCGCTTTGACGGCGATTTGACGAAGTCGGCGACGAGCGCCAGCATGTTCCAGGAGTGAGCTAACGTAAGGGTCCCTGCCGTAATCACTTCCTCGGAAATGAAGCGAGCAGACTCGTACTTCCTTTAGCTCTCTTTCTCCTCCGTTTGCAAAGTTCACAAAACGTAGCCACTTGCTTCGCCGAGGTTCGTCGTTGGGCAGCACATGAAAGGAGATCTCCTCACCGGCGGGGATGTCGCACTCCCTCGACGATTTGTCCGTACTACATGGACATTTCAAAACGTAGCAACGAAATTTCATTGTAAAGTACTCGAACAAACTGAAGTTTTCAGTGGTTGTAAACTGGAAACGAGCTCCTAACAACAGCAGCAAGCCAACACCATTCCGAAACTTCTGCGACGACTGTCACTATCTCGTCGCTGCTTGCTGTTCCTTACTCCCCTCGTTTCTATTTTTACCTTTGCTGGTTGGCGATATGACGGCAAACCTCCTGTGAAGGGATTACGATACCAAGCAAGGTCGCGGCTGTGCGTGCTGGGACGGTTCGTTGACCCCGAAGAGCCTCGAACCCGAATATTCGTCTGCGCGACGGTGGCGACGGCGAGATGTCGAGTTCGGCTGGCAGTAGTTTAGTACGCATTGGCGTACACGCTTGCGTGTTTATTCGGAACTTCAACCGTTTACTCCACCGTTCTTAGTGTCATAAAAGGAATGTGCAGTATGTTTAACGGGCATATAGCTCCCTATGCAAACTGGTAAGCCCTGCCTATTGCGTTTGCTTTTGCCGGCCTCCGCCAATCGCAGAGCCTTCTCATGTGTCATCATAGGTTCTGTTGCGGGAAATGAGCTGGTGGGTCGCATGGTCATTCCCTTTTTTCCTAATTATGTAGCTTATTTGAGCGACGTTTGTGTTAAAAGTGGTGTCAGTATGGTTCTAACGAGGCAATCTTTCGAATGAACCAAACTTGTGTTTTCTCTTCATGGCTCCTTTAAAGGGACCCTGCAACACTTTCAATAAGCGCTTTCCCTCTTTCAATCGCCCCTCGAACCTTTGCGAAAGCTATAGTTATTGCCAGCACTGAGTGGCACTGCGTGATTTGCTCGTCGCACCAGATACGCCTTCCATTTATGCTTTGTTCTTGTGGCTTTATTTTTAAAGTTGCTATCGAAAAGCGTTCATTGCTGCAACTGAAGGAAAACCGGCCAGCAGCTGCTACATGGCGTTAGTGACCTAATTCGGGCCGTCGAAGGACGTCAAGACCGGGAAAAAGAGAAAAAACTCCCCCCACCTTCGGGATCGTGCGGAAATGCGAATGCATTGGGTGCACCGATGAGTGCGCTGCGGCAAGCAGTCACGGAGAGAGGCGCGCGCTCCACTGCATTTATATATATTTTTCCGAGCGCAGCGAGCGAAGAGAGGGTACGCGGAGAGGAGAGAGAGACCCGCGCAACACGCCCGCCCCGCGCGCGAGCTCTCTCCGCCGAGCTCCGCGATGCGAGCGCCCGCACACGCCCGAGCGCGCTCCTCCTCTCCACTCACTCTCCACTACTCCGCCCGAGATCCGCGATGCGAGCGCCCTCACACGCCCGCGCGCGCTCCTCCTCTCCCCTTGCCCTCCGCTACTCCCGCCCGAGCTACCACCTGCTCCGGTTGCTAGGCGCGCCACAGCTGGCGCGGAGAGATAACACCTGCGGGGCGCACGCCAGCCAACGCACGACAACCCCCGACTAAGAAATGCATTCGCATTTAAAATCTTTTGAGCGAGTCTGCAAGTTATCTGATGGCCATAGGGCAGTAATTTTTGGCTGAGGTACGTTGCGACCCTTTAGTCTAAGTACTGGGTATGATGGGTGACTACGTTCTGCAAGCATTTAAGATTTCAAAAACAAGTTGAAAAAAGTGTTGCAGGGTCCCTCCCTTTAATCTTATACTAAGGAACCTTCCGGTTTGTCCAATGCACCCGTGCCCGCACCGCAAGGGTATCTCGTATACCACATTTTTTCGCCTAAGAGCACCTCCGGCGGCCATGGCTTGACTCACGTGCGGAAGCAGTGCGCGGCCGACACGAGCCAGTGGCGGTCGAGCAGCGAGGCGCCGCACTTGTGGCCGTACACGGGGTCCTCGGCCAGCCTGAGAGAGGCCTGCCAGGGCCACCCTTCGGGCTTGGCCTTGCTGCCGCCCACGATGTACGCGTCGCCGTGGAACCGGACGGGGTCCACGAACGGCTGACCGCACACCGGCTGCCCGCCGGTCTCGTAGCCTGCACGAGGCAATGCCGGCCGTGCAGCTTTCGTCGCATGAAAAAAAGGACGCGGAAACTATCTAAAGCACCGGCCTTGTTGCTGCAAAGAGACATCAAAAATTGGCGGCAAACAAAAATAGAGGTATGAAGAAAGACACGCTCATACGGCTCGTACAAACCTCCGTAACAATGAATGGGATTTGGATTACCAGTTAACGCGCCCAACGAACGCTTCAAAGCACTATAGGCATCAACAACTCCATTGAAGAACTAAATGAAGCGCGACAAACAGCCCAACTGGAACGCCTATCTAAAAGCAAAACCGCAAGACACATTCTGCAGTCACGAGGAATCCGAAGCGGCAGTTCCCTCCCACGCGAACGGCGAAAATACATTCGCATCCCGCCACTACCAAGAAATGTGCACCCCGAGCTATACGTGCAAAGGAGACAAGCTAGAGCACGTGCCCTTGACAAACGTTTCCGAAACCATTGTGAGCCACGGGAGGTTGTCTGCGTTGATGCTGCCGACTACTACGACGGCGGCTCTTGTCTCAGCGCCACGGCAATTGCAGTCGTCAGCAATGAAAGTCATAATAGCGTCAGCATCCACGCCGGCCAGAGATCCCACTCAGGGCGAGGAAATGGCGCCAAGCTCTTGCTATAAATTCTACCCGAGCAACCACAATCATACGCGATTCCAAGACGCGATTCCATCTACGTGAAAGGAAGGATCTCCCCTACAGCTGCCTCACTTTCAGAGAAGACTACTAACCAAAGAAAAATTCTTTTGATATGGACTCCGGCCCACTGCGGTTTACAGGGGAGTGAACTAGCCCACGCAACCGATCGAGCTCTGGTCAACCGAGCTGTGTTCCCTACGACGCCACCACAACCACCGCCATCCCCACACGAGACCGCACAGGAAAGCCAAGAACAAGCACACATTATTAGATCTCACAAAGACAGGCTAGTCACATACAGGGGTACAGTTAGCCAGATGCAACTATCCACCGGCCCACCACACCCTTTCCAAGAAAGAGGCAGTCACGTGGCGACGTTTGCCGACAAACACTTTTCCAAGCCCTGTTTCCCTGAACCGCTGCTATCCAGGCCTTTACTCAAACCTCTGCACTTTGTGTAACAGCAGAGCCGACCTACACCACATGATATGGTCCCGCCATGAGCTCCAAAAAAATACGACCGGCTGTAATAGCAAATTCTACGTAAATACACTTAAAAGATACAAAATTAAGACTGTGTAACAATGGGAGACTGTTCTGCTCAGTTCCAAACCGGAGGCACAACTGACAGCAGTCCGGATGCTCGAAGCCGCCGCGAGGATCTAAGGAATCCTGGCTGACGTCGTCTACCCTTCAGAACCCAATCTCGGGCATAAAATAAAGTCTCTCTCTCTCCTCTCTCTCTCTCTCTCTCTCCTCTCTCTCTCTCTCTCTCTCTCTCTCTCCTCTCTCTCTCTCTCTCTCTCTCTCTCTCTCTCTCTCTCTCCTCCTCTCTCTCTCTCTCTCTCTCTCTCTCTCTCTCTCATCTCTCCTCTCTCTCTCTCCTCTCTCTCTCTCTCTCTCTCTCTCTTAGTTGGGCGCTGAACTGTATGGTTCTGCCTCGACCCCAGTCCCTGCTCGTTTATCCTCCTCTTTCGTTCCATCCCCGCCACATAGCAGCAACTTATATCCTGACGGCGCAGTGTGCCGCTGCGTGACGTGTTTGGGCCTACCCAGATGTTCAGCAACGTACCACAGCCTTCTTCATCGGTGCCGTCTCCCGCAGTCATCGTTACCGTCACACTTCTTGCCTTCCTCCGTGCACTGGCCGTTCCTGCACTCAGCTCGTCATCCCTTGCAATCACCTGCCGCAGTGTGCACAGTCATATAGACTTACATGTCAACTCTGGGGCCAGCTACCTGCGAGTGGATTGACTCGTGGAAAGACGCCCTGTTCGCAATGAGTTCTTTGCCGGTGGTGGCATACTAGCCTTTGATGCCCAAAACCTAATTTTTAGCTTACGTTTGTGAAAGCAATTTTACGATCTAAAAGGACTTCCGACATCACAAATATGAAGTCAGAAAAATATTTGGTTCATTAAGACGAACACCAGGACACACTGGGCACTGGAAACACTGGGAACTGGCCTGCCCATATATCACTTGAACAAGAGAGCTACCTTGATCAGCCTGATTTACGGTTCAAGTGAAGATAACAACGTAAAGTTTGCATTTCTATCATTTGTCAAACTAGCGAAATTGCCCGATTTCGCCTACCTGTTCGATGCGAGCTGACACGCATTAACAATACTTTTTTTTTTCACGGAAGTACGTGCTGCCCTCTCCTTTTTTTAATTTTTGAAGGTCTGGAACCTTTGCCTGTCTACAGATGGTGTTACATGTCGAGAAAAAAAAAAAAAAAAAAACAAGTGCGAGAGAAAAGGAAATAGTGGTTGAGTTGTTGCATCTGAGCAACATTGGGCCATCAAATAGTTAGCATGAAACTCTATGATTGGCAGAGCGCTCGGACTTCTCCGTTACTCACTTGGTACGCAAACGAAGATCGGGGTCACGTGACTAAGGCACGAAACAAATGATACGTAACAGCCGCAAAGCTGGGTTCCAGCAAGACCGATAGCCGCCTGCCCACGTGGAACCTACCTCCCACCGGAGCGTCGGTGAGGTAGTAGCGCGCGACGAATCCCAGACCGGCGTTCCCAGCTTTCCAGAGGAGAAGACGAGAGTGGCGGCAGTGTTGGCCGGCAGCGCGTAGTCCCGGGGAAGCAAAGGCCCGCACCAGCGCACCAGTGGCGCAGCTGCGGCCGGCTGGCCTGATGCGCCTGGCGGCTGCTTGCCGAGGCCCTGCGGGAGCGACTCTCCCGCGTACAAGGCCAATCTGTCTCGAACGCAGTCCAGGGAGTCCTGCAGCGAGAACTCTTCGAACGCCAAGTTGATGACCTGCGTTCATGGACCAATGTTAGCCCTAAGTTGTACTGGGGCAGAAAAAGTTAGATGTGGCGAGATTATTCGTGCGAAAAGGGCGAAAAGGTACGAGAACATGGTACGAGTTCAGAACCCCCCCCCCCCCCCCCCGATATTTTATAAATGGCTTCCCCCCCCCCCCCTCCTTTCGCCTTTTTTTTTTTCAGCTGACGCTTTTTACTCCCTTCACCTGTAAATTAAATGTAATATAATGGGATAAATGAAGAAAAAAAGATATTGTTTATGCGCAGACTACCATTTTATTTATTTTTTCTTTCCGGCGGGGCATTACACCACCCGAACAATCTGGCAACCCCGCTGCTCACAGTACATACTCATCGAGGTCGAACCAGAATAATGCCATCCGATCGCGATAAGTCTATTAGCGAGTTGCTGCTGGGCGGCAAAAACGCACGAGAAATTAACATGAGTCGGAAGTCGGAGGCGATGCTTCCAAAACGCTATAGTTCATACCACAAGCTGCATGCAGCACTGTGGAGGCTACATTGTTGTCAAAAGAAAAAAAACGCCCACTCAGGGCGCCTAACTCACTGTGAAGGGGGTTTTAAAAGGACCTTCCAATCTCCCCTCTCGGCAGGTGGAATCGCAAGGCACCGGCGCCTATTCTCGCTTTCCTTCACTGTGAGTTATGCGCTTTCAGTGGGCCTTATATGGACAACAATGTAGCCTCCACAGTGCTGCATGCAGCTTATGGTATGAACTAGAGTCACTAAATAACCGTATATAGTGACACTAGTATGAACTATAGGCTTTATCAGAAGGTCCCTTTCATACTCCCCGCCCTCAGTCCGTCAACTTGCCAATGAAAGTTACGTCCGTGGTAAGCACAAGTACGCCGCTTCAATTCGGAAACCGCACCAACGTTACTACTTAATCGACGCCATTGAAGCCATTCAGAATCGCGCGGCTCGCTTCATAACTTCCCAGTACGATTTCCACACAAGTATTACTAATATAAAGTTATCTCTGCACCTTAACTCATTGGATTTTAGACGAAAGATAGCACGCCTCTGCCTGCTTCACAGACTGTATTTCAATTTTTCCTGATTTACATGGCTCCCTGCTTCTTCCACCAATTCGAACTTCGCGCCGTATTTTCTATTCCGTGAGTGTTCAAAATCTAAAAGGTTCGACACAGGCTTTTAACAAATCATTCCTTCCGTTAGCGATTGATGATTGGAATCGGCTTCCAAATCTAATAGTCAGTGAACGCCATCCCCTAAAGTTTAGGGCATTACTCGAAACATTTCAAAATCGTACCGTCGTAATGTATATATGTGTATTAATTGTTGTGTAATCAGTTGTGTGTTTTTTGTGCTGTAAAACTACTTTGAAATTATTCAGTTATTAGTTTTTGTGTAACCAGTTGTATTTTTATCGTTGCACTGTAATCCCACTTTTGTAATTCTATTTTGCTTGGTGTTCTTGGTAAATGCCTTTGTGTATGGTTTGTTCTACCCCCCCCCCATGTGATACCCCGTCAGGAGTCCTTATGGATAAATAAATGATGATGGTGATGACGATGATAGACGCTGCGGCATATCCGAATGGCTCTGGTAACAGCGCGACAGATACACTGCGCCCGTCATTCCCTGAGAGGGGCGCAGAAGATTCAGGGGAAAGTCATCCAATTATAGTCAGTTTCACTGCCCGAAGCATGAACTCGGCTCGGCTCGACTCGGCTTGGCTCGGCTCGGGTCGGCATGAACTCGGCTCGGGCGAGTTGGTATTTATTCCATAATAAACGTTGACTGCGCAGAGAAGAGGCGATCACAACAGAAAGGTTACACGACATAAAATTAGACTAGAGAGTTTTAGTAGTCCCTCCGTTCCATCCGGTACGTAGTTAGCGTGTTGACCGGGACCCGTCTGGGCACTTGGGCATTCGTCACGGTAGGGGGATTAGTTCCGCTGGCCTGCCTTCGCCATGTCCGCGCCTCCTCGCCCTTCCGCGCGCGCAGGCGCAGACGGGTCCCTGCCAACCCGGTAGCAACGTACGTGACGGACTGCTAAAACAGTCCGTTCCGTCATGTACTATTATGAGCAATATGAAAGGGAACACGGGAACGCGTACAAAACACCCTCAGACCCAGATATGAGTGATACGCAGCGGCCGCCGTCCGAAACTAAGTGGAAAGGGGGACGCTGTTCTAACAACTGTTCCCATTCCCGCCGTGCGTCTTATCGGCTGTCCGACGATACCATATTATCGGTGAAATGACGTAAGCTGCGGCTTTGTAGAAATGCCAGCGTGGTAGGGGTGCCGACAGTTAGTGGAAGAGCGCCCTCCTTTCCCCCTTCGTTTTTCACAGCGCCATCCGCGTATCGCTCCGAGTCTGTTTCGAGGCTGTTTGCCACGCGTTCCTGTGTTCCCTTTCATATTGCTCATAATAGTACGTTGTTACCGGGTTTACCGGGGCCCGTCTGCGCCTGCGCGCTCGGAAGGGCGAGGAGGCGCGGACATGGTGAAGGCAGGCCCGCGGAACTAATCCCCCTACCGCGACGAATGCCCAAGTGCCCAGACGGGTCCCGGTCAACCCGGTAACAACGTTCACGACGGTACGGACGGACTGTTAAAACGCTCAGCGCAGAGTGACGCGACGCGCATCATGCACCACCACACGTCATGCACACACTGCCATTGTATCTTACTTTGGATTTGCATAGGGAAGGGGGGAGAGCGCGCACGCAGTCCCCCACTACCAAAAATTACATGACCCATCTACCCCAGTTTGGGGAAGTGGCAGGGGTCAACACGAGCGGAGTGCAATGCACGTGCCTCGCCCTGGGAGCGCACCCGTCCGGATCAGCGCAACTCCGACACCAGGTAAGTATACCCCCAAATGTCTGCCATTTTGACGCCACCAGATGGAGCACAGACAGGTGCGCCGGTGGCTTCACTGACACTTATTCTAATTAAATCACTTTAGAAGAAATTTATGGCTTTCACACAATATTTTTTCTAAAAATATACGCGGCTTTTCTCATTGTTTTAATCAAGTGTTGCTTTCAACAACACAGAAAGAAAATAAAATAGCTTTTAATAGAACGCCTGCGCGGGGTAAGTTTGCAGAACAGTTTATTGTAGCGAGTGCTTCTTTTACCAGAACTGACACTCATCTAAGGAAGTAGCGAAAAGTTAACCTTCAAAAATCAGTGGAAACGAACTAAAAGGGGCCTATTCATAAACCCAGCAAATAGCGTTTTTTTTTAGGGGCGAAGCTCCTAAAGCCACGGGTCTGTCCATCCCTTGTGTCTCGTGGTACGTGACCGCCGCATGCTTTCGGAGATGTCGCAAAGTGGGCCGCGTTGCACGCGCAAGAACCGGCTGCAACCGGCAGCGCAAACTCGGCACCGGGAGTAGTAGTAGTAGTAGACTTTATTGGAGCCCGAAAAGACGGCGGCACCTTTAAGTGCCGGACGGGGCGGTTCCCTGCTCACGGGACCCGTATGTGGCCAGCAGCTCCTGGCCCCTGGCCGCTAGCACAAGTTGAGTCTGCAGGGCGGGGCTGGCCAGCAAGGTCTCCCATCGCTCGTGGAGTGGGGGTGGGGGGTTGGGGAGGGGGGTGGGGGGTAGGGGTGCCTGGGGTTTAGTGCACTCTGCGATTATGTGTGCAAGAGTGCCAGTGCTGTTGTTGCAAAATGGACACGTGTCCTCTTCTTTCTCGGGATACATTCTATGTAACAGGACGGGGTGCGTGAGCGACCCTGCCTGTAGTCTCCTGAGTATTGTTTGCTGGTCCCTCGTCAGGGTGCGGTGTGGCTCAGGAAGGGTGCACCGCTCTTCTCGATATGATCTCGTTATATATCTGTACGTGAGCACTGGGGTTGGGGTGTCTGCGTCGTGCCCTGCCCGGAGGGTCATTGCTCGGGCGTGGTAGTCGGCGATGGTGTTGCCGGCTACCTTTGAGTGGGCGGGCACCCACGTGAGCTCTATGGCTCTCCCCGGTGCTCGTTTCTTGGAGATGATTGCAGCCGCCACTGAGGAGATCGTCCCCCTCCGGTAGTTGCCGTACGCTCTTTTGGAGTCTGTGACCACTACCTCTGCCCCCGGTTGAACCAGTGCTAGGGCTATGGCCACTTCCTCCGCCGTCGTTGGGTCTTTGGTCTTTATTGCGGCGCTGGTAACAAGCCGCTCCCTGTCAGTCACGACTGCTGCCGCGCGGTCGCTGCCTTTCTGTAGTGAGGCGTCGGTGTACAGGACTCCTGGGTGTCCGTCTAGTTGCTTGGAAACGGTTAGTGATCTTGCTTCCCTCCTGCCATCGTCCTTCCCAGGGGTCATGTTACGGGGAAGGGGCTTTGTGTGTATGACCTCTTTCCATTTCTCGGTCAGGGGCGTTGTTGTAGGCATTGGCTCTATGCGCCATCCTATTTTGGTGAGTATTACGCGTCCGTGGGCCGTCTGGCTTAGTCGGACGCGCTGACTAGAGAGATGGGCCTCTGTCAACTCATCGACCGTGTTATGTAAGCCCATGGCTTGCAACCGGTTGGTTGACGAATAAATAGGTATGCCTAGGGCCTGTTTCGTTGCCTTGCGGATAATCGTGTCTATAGTATTCTTCTGCGTTTTGGTGAGAGTGAGGTAGGGGACCGAATATGTAATTCTCGAGATTATGAAGGCTTGTACCAGTCGGATGGCGTCGTCCTCCTTCAGGCCTCTGTTCCTGTTAGCCACCCGACGGAGCATGGATAGAATTTTGTCTGCGCTGTTCTTAATTTTGCCTACTGCAGCATGCGCCTTGCCGTTGTTTTGCAGGAGGAGACCGAGGATCCGGCATTGCTCTGTTGGTTTGATCACCGTACCATCTATTGTGACTGAAATGGTTGGTGGCGGGGTCTTTTTGGGTTTTCCTGGCAGGACCATCAGGAGCTCAGACTTCTGTGGTGCACAGCTCAGACCGCATGACTTGGCATAGTCGTGGACTGTAGACGCTGCCAGCTGGAGGGTTTCTTCAATCCACCAGTCCGATCCGGCTCGCTCAGTCCATATCGTGATGTCGTCTGCATAGAAGGCATGTCCTATGCCTTCTATCTGCTCGAGCATGCGGGGCAACGGTAGGAGCGCCAAATTAAAGAGCAGGGGTGATAGAACTGCCCCCTGCGGGGTGCCCCGCTCCCCAAGCTTAATAGGGTCCGACCTTTCGCTGCCAACCGCGATGCTAGCCGTTCTTGCGGCGAGAAAGTTATTGACATAACCGTAGGCCCGTTGTCCGCACCTCGTCTTGTTCAGGTTTGTAAGTATGCTGGCGTGGGTGACGTGGTCGAATGCCCCTTTCAGGTCGAGGGCTAGGATTGCCCTTGGGCTGTTTCGGGTAGCCTTCTTGATGACCAATTCCTGTAGTTGGAGCATGACATCTTGCGTGGAAAAGTGCTTCCGAAAGCCGAACATGGTTCCAGGCATTTGTCCCGTTTCCTCCAAGTGGGCTTGTAGTCTGCGCAGGACCATCCTCTCCATCACTTTTCCAACGCAAGAGGTGAGCGAGATTGGGCGCATGTTTTCTATGGAAGGGGCCTTGCCGGGCTTGGGGATAAAGCGGACTTCCGCCTCCTTCCATTCCGGCGGTAGCTGCGAGCTCTCCCATGCGTTGTTAATATGCTCTAGGAGAGTCTGCGCCGTCTTACCGCTCATGTTGGTCAGGAGTTTGTATGTTATAGCGTCCTTTCCTGGGGCGCTCTTCTTATTGCTCTCGTCGATAGCTAGCCAGAGCTCCGAGATGGTGAATGGTCTGTCCAGGTCTTCATTTTCGGGTCCTTCATATCCCTCCGGGGTTGGGTACTGTACTTTTTCCGTTTGGAGATATTTGTCTGCTAAAGCCTTGAGTAGTCTGCTGCCATCACCATCGTACGTGTTTAGCACCTTCGTCAACGTACGGTTGGTTGCTGTTTTATTTCCTGTAGGGTCGATGAGGTATCTTAACAGCCTCCATGTCTTCCCCACTGAGAGTTGGCCTTGAAGACTGTCGCATAGTTTCAGCCAATTTTCTTTGCTAAGCTTTGCTGCATATTCGGATATTTGCGTGTTTAGTAGGGCTATGCGGCGGGCTAGCTTTCTGTTGCGCTTCTGCCGCTTCCACCTTTTGGTTAACGAGTGTCGGGCTGCCCACATGTGAATGAGTCTGGTGTCGACAAAAGGCGTCTGCGTTGTCGTCGTGATTGTTTGCGTGAACTTCTCAAGTGCCTGCTTTTGTTTGTCGGCCCACTCCTTGTATGACTGTCCTTCTGCTATTCCGTCATCGGGTTCCTCCTCGACATCCTCTTGCTGGGTGTATTTTCGCATCTTGTCCCAATCAGTGATTCGTACTTTTCCTAACTTGGCTTGGAAGTTGGGTCCCCGTATCGTGATGGTGATGATGCTGTGGTCTGATCCCAGGTCTTCGTCCTCGCACTTCCATGTGACGTCGAGCGACCCACTCAGCCACGACAGGTCGGGTGTAGTGTCTCTTGCTACGCTGTTCCCTCTTCGCGTTGGAATCCCTGGTTCGTTCAATAGGGCCACATCTTGGTCCTCCATTGTTTTGACGAGAGCTTTGCCTCTCTTTGATTGAAATTTATACCCCCATAGCGTGTGCGGGGCGTTGAAGTCGCCGAGGATCAGGAGCGGCCTGGTCCCCGCCAACCTTTTCGCCTCTTGCACAACGCGGTCGAAATCATATTGCTTCTGAGACGGTCTGCAGTAAACGCTCATTATGAATACGTTACTCTTGCTTCCAATTTCTCTTGCATGTACTTCGATGAGTGTGTGCTCACATCCTGCCTGAGCCGTGACGTGTTGGGTTGCCGCCACGTGATTCTCTACGAAGATTGCAGTGCCCATTCCTGTGGGGTCGGTGTATGTAACATACCCCGGGATTTTCGGTCTTCCGTTTGTTTCCTGTAGTGCTATGATGGCAGGTTGATTTTCTAGTGTGTTCATAAATAACATAAGCTCCGTATCTTTGTTTCGGATGCCTCTGCAATTCCATTGAAATATCGCTGTGGGCTTCCTGGTTCCCCCTCGCTTACTGTTCCTGTTTATTTTCTGCTTCATCCTTGTTGATCATATCGAGCCGGCCACGTCGTTTTGCTATGGCCTCTTTAATCCTTTCCGTCCGGTCGCGTTTCAGCGATGCGGATTTCATCCTAACTTCAATCGCGGCAACTCGCGATACCTGTCTTTCGTGTTTCGCTTCTAGTGTGTTAAGGCGGTCTTCTATCCGTCCTAATGCCGTCAGGATCGCAGACTCCCCTTGGGTAAGTTGCGTTTGTTCCGCGGCTTTTGGCGGTTGTGCAATTTGCTTGTTGGCTGGGGCTTCTTCGGCCTCCATTGCCTCCTGCTTCTGGTCTGGCTGCTCTGGCGTCTTGTCGTTAGTCGGAGGGGGTGACCTCCTGCGCGGTATTTTGCGTGGTCCTTCAGCTACAGCTGCTGTCCCTTCCTGACCATTTGTAGTAGCCTGCCCTGACTTGGCGACCAGCTGCTCTATCTTGTTCATAAGATTTCTGATTTGAGCGTTCTGCTCTTGTATTTGGGCATTTTGGCGAGTAATAATTTGCTTTAGTTCTACGATTTCTGCATTTTCCTTGGGGGTTGTCTGGGTGGGGGTGGTAGGGGAAGTGAGGGGGGGAAACTCATTATCGAACGTGCGAGTTTTGGGAGACCCGCTAGCCCGGCCCACCTTCGTGTCGGCTGGTCCGCGTTGGTCTCCGGGTCCTCCTCGGGATCTCGACCGCTCCGTCCTGCTCGGCACCTCCTCGTTCCCGGGCCCGTTCCGCCGTCTCGAGACCCTCAGCGTGATTGGCTCCGCTCGTTCCGCCGTCTCCCATCGGCGGCTGCTGCCCTTCGTTGACTTCGACCGGGAGCGTCCTTGACGGCCACCTGCGCCGCCCCGCAGCCGATACTTTGAACGGGAGCGGCTGCGCTGGCGACCGTCAGCGCTCCTAGCGGGGGTCTTGGATCTTGATCTGCCGCTGCGTTGGGGTCCGCCTGCAGGACCTCTACAGTCCCGGCTGCGCCCTCGTTGTTGCTGGTCCTGATGTCTTCGTTGCCATCTTCTCTGGCGGACGATGTAAGGAGTCTTGTATTTAGCTTTACACACTCGGTCGGCTGTGAGATGGTTTCCGCCGCACAGTCCGCACTTGGGTTCGCAGGTGTGGTCTTCCGCCGGCCTGGCTACTCCACATCCCCTACAGATCTTGTTTTTGGGGTCGGGGCACACATCCATACGGTGCCCCAGTCTGCCGCACGCATGGCAGGCCTCGATTTGTTTGCGGTATAATGTGCACTCTGTTGAGTAGTGTTTTCTCTGTCGAAAACAGTACGGAAAACTGCAGGCGTGAACTTGCCTTTAGATATTAGCGAGTTCCCGCTCGACTGCGCGTAACTTAACGGGGCGGCTGGTGCCGCGCGCGCAGGAGATATCCAAGGAACGATGCGAACAGTGTGGGGTTCACATGAAGATCTGTTTTATTATACGCACAGGTATACACTACAGAAAGAGGGTAAGGGCACGAACAAAGAGGAGAGTCTCGGTGCCTCAAATGGCGATGGTTGGCGTCGGTTCGTCTGCAAGCGCGCACACATATAAACACACGTCGCTCGCTGGCGCCGCACCGTCCGTGGTCTGTGGCATGGTGTCGGATGCGCCGCATGGTGTAAACAGCGGCCGCTTTTCGTTCCGATCCTCGTCTTCGGTTACTTGATCCGGGGCCTCCAAAGTCCTCCCGAGCTCTTCCCCGTCAGCGACGTGTAAACTTTAGACACGCCTTCCGAGAACGGAGGAATTCTTAACATCCTCCCCCCCAATGAGCCTCTGCTCATTCTTATTACAGCTCCAGAGGGTAAAGCGCTTGAACTGGCCGCCGTAATTCTTTCTTGTTAAAAAGAACCATTCTGCAGGCCCGAGCCTTTCCGTCTCGTCCGGGAAACGTCTCGACCACCCTGCAAAGTTTCTACAGCTGGCGAGGTGTTTTATCTTCGCCGAGCAAGACAATGTCTCCCTCCTTCACGCTCTTCTGCGGGAGCCCCGCTGCGAAGTGCGCCGAACGTAGCTCCAGCAGATATTCGCGTCTCCATCGTCTCCAGAACAAATCCATAAGGGCGCTGCGTCGCTGCGATTGCCTTGTGACTGTACTTTTCGTAGATGTCGTTACGATATTACCGCCGGGGGAGGGCAAACTTGTAAGCCTACGTCCGATGAGTAAGTGCGACGGGGTCAAAGGCGTGAGTTCTTCCGCCTGAGAGTGCACGTAGGTGAGCGGACGAGAATTGACAACTGCTTCCGCCTGAGTGAGAATGGTTACTATGCTGTCGTAGTCGAGTGCACTTCTTCCAAGAACCTTTCGGAGAACGTTCTTGACTGTACGTACCATTCTCTCCCAGAAACCACCCCACCATGCTGATCTTTCCACTATGAATTTCCACGTTATTCGATGGTCACTTAGGCATGCCTGAGTGTCGCTTCCCTTGATGGCGTGGAAGATTTTGTTCATGTCCGCTGAGGCTCGCTTGAATGTGAGAGCGTTGTCCGAGTACACAGTTTTCGGTATTCCTCTTCTCGCAATAAATCTCCTCAACGCCATAAGAAAGGTCTCAGTAGTGAGGTCTCTTACCAGCTCTAGGTGTACCGCCCTGGTTGTAGCGCAAGTAAAGAGCGCTATATAAGACTTCCGCATGCTTCCTTGGTCCGTGTAAAATATGGGGCCCGCGAAGTCTACACCCGTAACCTCAAAGGGGTCCGCCTGAGTCACCCTGTCAGCTGGTAGCGGGGCCTGAGCTTCCGCGGCAGGTCGACAACTCTGTCTTTGACACGGCACGCAGCGTCTTATGGCTGATTTCACGGCTTGTCTTGCACGAATGATCCAGTAGTTCTCACGGAGGTGGGATAGCGTATCTCGTACTCCTGCATGTAGAAGCCGCTTGTGTTCCCCGCGAATCAGAAGGCCAGCGTAAGGGTGCCTCGCAGACAGAATGATCGGATGTATTGTTCTCTCTTGCTCTGTACTGTTTTGCAGCCGACCTCCAACCCGTAGCAGTCCCTCGTTGTCTAGGAACGGGTTCAAATCTTTTATCGGGGATTTTCGGTCGAGCGGCTTGGATGCACTGAGGGTCCGTACTTCATTTCCGAATGTTTCCATCTGTGAAATCCTCAGCCAGTACCTCTCCGCCTCGGTCATCTCTTCGGCTGACAGGCTCCCTATCCTTTTCTCCGAAGAGGTTCGGCAGTTGTAGAGGAAGCGCTTGATCCACGCTGTTGTCCGAAGCACTCTAGTGATGGAACTCTTTTCGCTTAGGTTTATCAGAACAGCTGGTTCGCCGTCTGTTATGGTGTTTAGCACCGGCGTTCTGATTTCTTCTTGCCAGAGTTGGGGATCAGCAAGGCAGGGTTCGAAGGCGGGGTACGTTTCGCTTTTGTTGAGCCACTCTGGCCCTTCCCACCATTGCTTAGCATTCACCAAAACTGATGGTAAGATACCCCTGGTTAATATGTCTGCGGGGTTTTCCTTTCCGGGACAGTGCTTCCACACTGCGGGATTGGTCAGTTGTTGTATCTCTTGGACTCGGTTTGAAACAAAAGGCTTCCATTTGGAGGCGGAACTTTTGATCCAGCTTAAGGCTATCGTTGAGTCTGTCCAGCAGTGAACTGTCATGCCTTCAATTCCCAACTGTTTCGTCAGGTTTTTTGCCAGCCGTGCGCCGATAACGGCTCCCATCAATTCCAGTCGAGGTAGTGACAGTCGCTTGAGAGGAGCCACTCTCGCTTTAGCCATCAACAATGTCACCGTGGTGCATCCATTTTCTGTCCTTGCTTTAACATAAGCAACAGCGCCGTATGCCTTTGGGCTGGCATCACAGAACACATGGAGCTCCACTTCTGTGCACGCATGGCTGAGGTCTCGAGCGAGCAGCCTAGGTGTTGCGATCTGCCTCAGCATAGGCAGCTGGTGGCACCACTTGTTCCACGTCTCAGCTATATCGGGCGGGAGACTTTCGTCCCAGTCTGTCCCTCGTTCCCACAGGCTCTGAAACATTACTTTCGCAGTAGTCGAAATTGGCGCGAGGAAGCCAAAGGGGTCAAACACGCGTGCAGATGCCTGCAGAAGAAATCGCTTCGTGTCTTGTCGCTTGCTCAAAAAGTCAATCAGCGTGTTCATCTCAAACACAAAATCGTCACTGTCTGGCCTCCACTCGACTCCAAGAATTTTTGTCATCGTCCCGTCGGAAAATCCGCTTTGGGTTCGATCTGTTTCCGACAATGCCTCTTCGAGCTTGAATTCGTTCGATTTCCATTTACGGAGGTTCATGCCAGCTAGCTGCATGATTTCCTGTGATTCTCGACAAATCTTTTCCGCCTCCTCCAGGTTGTCAGCTCCCGTTACAAGATCGTCCACGTACAATTGGTCACGTAGCATCTCTGATGTTGCAGGAAACAAGTTATGCACAGAGTCGAGATGGTGCTTTAAGGTAGCTGCGAGCAGAAATGGACTAGAGGTAACTCCAAAGGGCACTCTTGTCATTCGATACTCCTTGATTGGAGAAAGAACTTCTCCCCGTCTGGGAACGCTTTCATACCAAAGGAAGCGTAGTGCATCGCGATCCATTTCCGCAAGCCCAACCTGGAGAAAGGCCTTCTCAATGTCAGCCATGATGGCCACATTGTGCATCCTGAACCTAATGAGGATATCCGACAGGTTCGGATTTAGGTTCGGCCCAGCAGATAGTACCTCATTCAAAGACCGCTGACCTGGTGCGCTTGACGAAGCATCAAAAACTACTCTTAATTTGGTAGTTTCACTGCTCGGGCGCGTTACGCCGCGATGCGGCATGTAATAAACAGGCCCCCTCGGGGACTAACCCGCTTCGGGAACTTCTTCAGCGTGTCCGGTAAGGAGGTAGTCCCGCATCGCCCTGTCGTAGGCCTCAGCCGTGCCTTCACTGCGCAAAAGCTTTGTAGTCAGAGAGGAGAGCCTCGCAAGAGCCGTCGTCTTGTTATCCGCAAGCTCGTGTATGTTTTCTTGCCAGGGAAGGGCAACGAAGTAGCGACCGTCCTTGTAAGCGACGTTTTCTTTGAAGTCCTGTAGCACTTGCTTCTTGGTGTGGGTGTTATCTGGCTTGTCCGTAATGCCTATGTGCTCCAGCTCCCATAATGATTTTAGCTGCTTGGAAAGATTGTCGTCATCCAGGTCGGCGCTTACCGTTACGCGCAAGACCCCGGTGCTGGCGTGATAGGCGACAGCGGATGACGAAGTTGATGCACTTCCCTGCAACGTCCATCCGAAAACCGTCTCCACGGCGACGAGCCCGCTTTGTAGGCGCTTGATGTTACCGGTGGCCACCTCCCAGTAATAATCGGCTCCTAGGAGGAGTCCTACTTCGTCGAGACGGGACCCATCGACCGAGCAGTCGGCGACCTCCATTCCTTGTTCATTAAGGTATGCCACGGTGGTCATCTCAGGAGCTGGTATCACGTCGCAGCAAATATGAGGGACCTCCAACGCTTCCACTCGGACTTCGTTTCCGCTGTGTTGGTTGCGCAGCCACAGCTCGACGCGGCGGCATTTTCTTTGCTCAGTGGGCCTCTCGTTGCCAAAGGTCATAATTGTCAGTTTTTCCTCTCCCAGGACGCGGAGTTTTAGCCGTCGCGATAGTTCTTGTTTCACAAATGTGCGCTGACTTCCGCCGTCGAGAAGGAGCCTCACTTTGGATCGCTCGTGAGGTCCCTCTGCCCAAACTTGAGCAGTTTGCAGCAAAATGCGGACAGCGCCAACCGTCGCTGCCACCTGAAGTGACGATTCTGCGGCAGGCGCTGGCGGGGCCGCAACCTGGCTAGATGGTTCCTGGGCGGGTCTGTTGTTGAGGCCGCAAAGAGCAGTGGCGTGTCGAGCTGAGCACTTCGCGCAAGTGAGCCATTTTGCCGTACGACATTCAGCTGCTCGATGGTTTCGTTTGGTGCATTTGAAGCAACGTCTCTCTTGTTTCAGTATGTTGCTCTTTTGTTCGAGAGAAACACCCGCCTGGCAGTCGGCTGTCAGGTGATCACGTGCTTTGCAAAAGGCGCATGCATTTTCCTTCTTATCCGCGAACGCTGACAGGACTGACGACGATGCCTGCTTTTGGTCGTTTCCCATGCGGTTCTGTTTGTTTCGTGGCGAATGAGACTCTTGAAACCGACAAGTACCGTACTCTGCTCTCTCTCTGCTCTCGATTTCATTTCGCAGGAAGTCTAGAAAACTCAGTAGCTCATCCTCGGTTCCATCACTGCGAGCTGTCTTCCTGCGACAGTACTCCAAGCGAAGCTCCTTTGGAATGCTCCTTCGGAGGACCGTGAGCAGCAGCACTCCGTAGCCGCTCGGCGGCACGCCCAACGCCTCCAAACTTCGGACACCAGCCTGAATTTCATCGTACAGCATCATCAGCCTCCCTGTTTCCTCGACGTTCAGCACGGGTCGAATCGACAGCAACCGCGACATATGATCCTCGATGATCACTTCATCTTTGCCGAACCTCTCCAAAAGGGTTTTGACCGCGATCACGTAGTTTCTGTCTGTCAACGTAAGGCCTTCGATTGCAGCGGCAGCTCGTCCTGTCAGATAGCTTGAGAGATACTTAAATTTGTCAATGGCTGGAAGGGCTGAATTCTTGTGGATTGTCGACTCGAATTCGTTCCAGAATTTCGGCCATGAGCGCACGTCTCCGTTGAATTTTGCAATTTCGAGTTTCGGAAGTCTGGTGGTTGCCTCCAGTAATTGAAACGACGTCGTACTTGACGCGGGAGCCGAGGACTGTGTGCTGCTCGTTGAACTGGTGTTAACTTGCGATGAAACCGCCGGGGCAATGTCGCTAGCTGTTCCCATTTTGATAGCTCTTTTGAGGATTGTTTTCATCGAGCTTATTTTTGTGCTGTACGCACTACAGCTGGCCAATTCTTCATCAAGCTGGTCGATGTCTATCTTCTTTTCGACGTTCTCGTTAGCTACTCTAAGCTCTTCAGATTGTTGGATAAGCAAGTCAAACAATTCTTCCAGCTCACCGATCGCTGCTGGTGACGCTTGCAGTAGCTCGTTGGCGGTTGCAAGGGTCTTGTCGATGCTGTTGCGAATTGCTGCTTGCTTTCTCTGGAGTCGATCCATGATGCTCTCGGTGTCGCTTGGTCGACTTCTCCCGGGTTTCGGCACCAAAATGTGTTGAGTAGTGTTTTCTCTGTCGAAAACAGTACGGAAAACTGCAGGCGTGAACTTGCCTTTAGATATTAGCGAGTTCCCGCTCGACTGCGCGTAACTTAACGGGGCGGCTGGTGCCGCGCGCGCAGGAGATATCCAAGGAACGATGCGAACAGTGTGGGGTTCACTTGAAGATCTGTTTTATTATACGCACAGGTATACACTACAGAAAGAGGGTAAGGGCACGAACAAAGAGGAGAGTCTCGGTGCCTCAAATGGCGATGGTTGGCGTCGGTTCGTCTGCAAGCGCGCACACATATAAACACACGTCGCTCGCTGGCGCCGCACCGTCCGTGGTCTGTGGCATGGTGTCGGATGCGCCGCATGGTGTAAACAGCGGCCGCTTTTCGTTCCGATCCTCGTCTTCGGTTACTTGATCCGGGGCCTCCAAAGTCCTCCCGAGCTCTTCCCCGTCAGCGACGTGTAAACTTTAGACACGCCATCCGAGAACGGAGGAATTCTTAACACACTCCATCAGAAGGTTGCCATATCGTATGTATCTTGGCACCTTTCGCCCCGCAAAAGCGATGACCACAGACCGAGACCTACCGATGCGGTTGGCCTGGAGTGCCGTCGGGTTGTAGTCTTGAACGACCTGTTCTTGGATATCCTGGGCGGCATCTTCCAGTGGAATGTCCCGAATGACCCCCTTCACCGTGCCGTGGGGGGCCGCCTCGTAGGCGCAGACTTCGTGCGTAGTTCCGCGGACGTCAATTCGTTCCACCGATGTGTAGCGGTCCGCATTCTCCCGTCTTGGTGTGCTGATTACAAGGATGTTCTGGTGGCTGTTCGGACACACCACGTCTTCTCTTGAATCTTCTGCTGCGATCTGCGCCGCCGCCGTCAGAGCCCTGCACAGCTCTACTCGAGTCACGTCGCCGACCCGGAGTCCTCCACGCGGCCGCACGATTATCTTCATATCGCCGCGCGGGAGCTCCGGCATCAGTGCTCTCTTCAACAGCTTGCCTTTGTTAATGGGCGGGCGGCAAGGCGTGGCCTTGGCGCGCTCGCTGTTGTTGCCGGGCGCCGGCGGTAGGTTTACCGCGTCGCCGCCCGTCTTCTTGATTCTTTCTCCTGCCGTCCTCCATCCATTCGATCTTGTGCATGTTTGTGGATCAATCTCCACGCCGTCTACTTCCACACGCATGGCCGTGGCCATCTTTCTGAGTGGGCGTTGTCCTAGCGCCGCTCCGATAAGGGGACCCGCCGATGTCGGGCCGCGCCCGGCCCCGCTCCGGCGTGGCCGAAAGCGAGGTTAGGGTTAGCGTGGCGGCTCCCGTCGATGTTCGAAAAAGCTTCACGAAATCTCTAAAAATGGTCGCCCACCTGTGATTTTTAGTTCCACATGGTCGGGTGACCTTCCCGGATCTTGTGATGATGAGTTCTTGTCACGTTGGGTAAAAATATCGCCGAATTTGGAGTCCAAAGGCGGAGCGACGTGTACATGCGTCGGCACTCCTCGCCCCCTGGCGGCGACCTCCCTCGGCACCGGGAGCGCGAGCTTGTCTGTGTTCGCCAACGGAGGCGCGAGCGCACGTGCACTGCGAGGGGGAGATCACGCAAGAGATCACGCCACGAACGCAGGCAGTCGTTCTCGGAGATCGAACGAGACGCAAGGACCTTTGCTCGTTTCCTCTCGTCTTGTTCGGGCACAAGTTCGCCCAAAATAAAAGTTCTTTCTTTACCGTTGTGTCCCATCCTACGTGACAAATTGTGGTGGAGGTGCGGGGTAGTCCTCAATGGCGCGGGGTCTTTCACCAGGTCTGGGCCTGGGAGCATTGACTCCGAAAATAAAAGTTGATTTGTACAATGTACGCACACAGTCTTACGTCTTTCTTAATGATGTAATGGGCGAACTTTCACGGGAGAGTTACGGTTACCGATGATCTCCCCCTCTCGAGCTTCGCCCCACTTATCATCATTCATTCCGTGGATATGGCGTGATTTTTTTTTTTCAGTTACGTTACGAATTTCCCGCGTCTATTGTTCCTGCAGATAGCCCGCTGGGACTTGGAAGTTCTAGGGCTGCTGTTCCATTGGAATAATAGCACATGGAAAAATCGAGCGCCTCGTGGCGTCCTGGACTGTCGCTCGGCCTCTCCTCCCCACACCCTTCCCCTCAACGGCCCTCACGCTGAGCCACCATAGCAACACCCTGCAGCCACGTATGTAAGCTCTGCGCTTACATGCCGTAGCCACATGCAGTGTATTTTCCGCGTGTTGACGCGTCGACGTCGCCCCGCGTTGCGCGTCGCCAAAATGCATGGAGACGCGAACTGACACGCAAGACGTTAACGCCGATGCCTATGCTCTCCAGATACAAGCGCGCATGCCCTCCGCATTTTTTTTTGCTGTCATAACAACCAATCCAAAGTACAGTCAAACCCGATTATAGCGAACTGTAATATGCGCCGCGATTAGTTCGATATATCCAATAATTCGATATAGCCAAACCCGTCTGTAACGAATTTTTTTTGTTACGAGTTCCTAATACGCGGGACCCACCCTGCCATTCCCACATAACGAAACGAACGCATAAAGTATGTCATTACCATACACAAAACAATCCATTTATTGCATGCAACAAAGCTACTTCCCGCCTTAACTGCCTACAATTCGCAAAAAAGGGTTGATTTTTGTTTTCACTTTCGTTTTGGCGGCACCAACTATAGCACCGCATTCTCTACACGTTTGCACCAGTTCAAGTCCGTGTCCTTCAATATCGAAGCAATATTGGCGGAGAAGATTGGCAGGAAAAAGCGCTTCATAAAGCGTCGGACGGCTTTACGTTG
Source organism: Haemaphysalis longicornis (assembly GCF_048455015.1). Classification (NCBI taxonomy): domain Eukaryota; kingdom Metazoa; phylum Arthropoda; class Arachnida; order Ixodida; family Ixodidae; genus Haemaphysalis; species Haemaphysalis longicornis. The sequence continues at coordinate 82,817,671 of NW_027526225.1, read as the reverse complement.
TGACTGACATCCCCAGTCTCTTCAGTGCTTTCAACAGCACCAGCTGCCATGAAATCGGCGACGGTGTGTGCGCTCGAGGGGCTCATAGTGATGGCACCATCATCGTCAACACTCAGTAAATCCTCTGAGAACACTCCTTTCGGCACAGCAACTGGAACGTTAGCGAGCTCTAGGTGCAGTTCGCCTTTGATGTCGTCTCGTGAATCCCGTACGTCGGAAACAGTTACGGAAGGTGTGGGGCGTCACGTCGGTCTATGCGAAGCTCAACATCTTAATCGCTGCTCTGAGACCACGCATTTCGGTGGAAATTGTAGCTACGCGCGCCGAGTTCGATATATCCGATGTGAACTTCGTTATAAGCAATATGCTTCGCATGCATTTTCGTAGCAGATTTGCTTTTGTTCGATATGTAGCGCAATTCGCTCTATCCGGGTTTAACTGTAGCTGGTATCCTCGGTTATGTACTTACATTTTGCTTCAAACATGCCTGAAGCATCGCTGTAGTTTTGGACATTACCCCCGGCCCTGTGTTTTCACAAATTCCCGATTACCTCGCTTGGCCGTTGAGGTGTAGAACGAAGTTCTGCTGTTATATGCAACTCGTACTGATGTCTAAAAAGTAGTTTCACGGTTTTGCTAACCAACATCTGTGGGTCGAATCTGGATTCTCGAGTAGAGTGGGTGCTTCTACGGATCCCTCGGTATATGTTCGGCCCCACCTTATTTATTGACACTAGTTCGACCGTTATTGAATCGGTTTGGCCGTTATCGAATCGGTTTTTGCCAATAGAACTTTAACGTGTACAAATGCGCACAGTAAATTTAAGAATTTTACCCTGAGACGCCGCTCAATGCCATGAATCCTCTTCCCAACTGAAACTGCTGTTTTACAGGGTTTTCCCCTGACTAATCCTTAATGGGGAGAATCAGAACTTAGGGTAAATTACCTCATTAAGACGTGTTGTCGGGCGGGTTGGTTCATATTGCGGAAATAAGGATAAAATAAAATAAGAATCAGCAACCGTCCTGTCCGTTCGCCGTCTTTGTCTATGCTGCGCTAAATATCATTTCCGTAAACTACCTGCTCTTACGGATTCCTCAGCATGTTAGGGCGGCTACAGAACAAAACCCGCGATGATGGTTCGCGGGGGATCTCGTGTTTTGCCGAGAGTAGCGCCACCCGTCTCCAGCGACGGCCAGAATCGCCAAGATGGCCTTCAGGTTTCCCATAGGCCACAATCGTTCCGATTTGTTTTCTAAATAAGCAGGTAGGTGCCGTTCCTGTTCTTGGTGTGAAACAAAATAGACCACAAAGTGCGTCCTTCATGTAAAGTTTTAGCGCGGACAGGCATTTATCGATGCAATACCCTGTATTCACGCCACCACTTCCACCAGGGGCTTGCTGGCTTTAATTCAAGTTTAGCGGCTGCTACGATGTTGGGCCTTGCGCAGTGCGCTTTCAGTCTGCCGCCACGAACATATGCGCACAGACGGCGACACTCATACGCAGCTTTCGCTTCAAAAATCTACCCCAAACACAGATAAGGCGCATTATAAGTACAAAGCAGCGATGTGTCAAGTTTGCCAGTACCGCAGCAATTGGGCATATGCCAGATTATATTTCAACGAGCCTAGCACAACGTTATCTGCAAGCAATTATTCCACGGGTGATTTACCGTAGGCCTGTCTTTGTGTAATTTACCGTTAAATGTTATCATAGGCTGCATCACGCCGGCTGTAACGGCCTTGATCTTGGCAGTAGTTCTGCGAGGCCTACCACGTGGCGTCGAATGTCTGACGCATTTAACATTTTACACCTGGTTTTACGCACCAAAGCAGGGATACGGAGGGCTCTGGATTAACAACGACCACTTGCAGAAAAATGGCCGCCGCGGCCGGAAACTAACTTGCGTACTTGGGCTCAGAAGCACAATAGCAACTGCGACAGGTATGCATTTAACTTTATTACCTAATAGACATCGCTCTGTGCGTAAACTTTTACTTACGGGGCTCTTTATGAGTCATAAAGCATCTTGAATTCCGTTTTTCCCCTTTGAAGTTTAAAATTGAAATTTGAACGCGCCGAAACATGCTGGGCCATGCAGCACTGCGTGGTTTAGGGCTCGTGACTATTAGGCCATTTTTGGGTCCCTTCTGTCAACTACGTTTTTTTCTGCTGAGAATCCGAGCGCTAACCGGATTCGTTGCGTTTCTTAAAGTGACCGCAAGCTGAACGTTGAAGTCTGCAACATTTATCACTGGTGTCCGGACTTTACGACAGCTGTGCGTTCCGCTGGGTCCGCGCCTTCTCATCCGCGTAGCCTTACGGATGTGTACCTTTCCGGGAGGAGTACGCAGAGTCCACACGCAAAGCGCCCCTGCGGGATACCTGGTGATTCCATCGAAGTTTGGGCTGATAACGTACGTCGGGTCACTGTCAACGACCTCGGGTCTTAGCGCACCCTTGCAAGCCGTATCAGAGTCGGCAATGGCGGGAAGGTTCAGGCTGCGGGAGATGACATGGCCCGCTAGAAAAATAACAAAGTCGGGGGGCAGTGAGGTTGGAGAATTATGTAAAGGACACTTGAAGGAGTAGCGACACAAAATTTCATAGATTAGATACCTATGTAAAATGCTTCCCTTTTATCAGGAGATATCACCCAGCAAGTTTCAACAGTAGCCGTTCAGTATAACATATTTTAAATCCATTTTAATCTGTGCCTGCACGAAAAAGCCCAAAGCGGGCCAGCATGACATCTGCTCCTTGCTCCAAACTGCCGACGTCGGGGCTCCCGTGACAGCCGGCGCGCCGGCTGCGGTTGGCGCGCGCTACTACGCCATGTGTACACGTCATGGTTTTGGGAGTGACGTCATGATGCCTGGGCGCGTGGGTTAGCGTGGATACAGTGGCTAGAATAGGCACTGTAGCGTGGAGATGGTGAAGACCTCGGTCGGTCTGGGCGCGCGCGTCCAGAACGGCAGCAGTGCGACAAGAATGGTGACGTCAGGTGAACCCTCCTGTCATGGCGGTCGCTTGGCGTTCGTTTTGTCGAAATCGTAACTGACACGAATGAACGACGCCGTAAATGATTGTTTACGCTGCGATCGGCCGTATAATGTGCCATTCATTCTATGACTAGTGGGCTGGTAGGCACCCACAGCAGCGAAAAAAACCTAACACGAAAATTTCGTGTCAGTACTCCTTCAAAAATTATGCGAGCAAATTTAGGACTGAGCAAAAGTTCCAGGAGCATTTTGCTGCGTTTCTTTAAATAAGACAAGAAGCACGGAACTAAAATACAATGCAAAATGGTCATAAAATACCAACCAAGAGACGCATACAAATATGTTACACGATAAGTCCTTAAAATGGTCCTTTATAAAATGGCCAGCAAGCAAATCAAACTTGGCCACATTACGATCACGGTTCAACATCTGCACACCAGAATGTCAGAGATATTTCAAAATACCCATAGCGGTTAACGTCTACATATGACAGGACTCGCAGCCATGATCTTATTAACAATAAACAACAGCATCACATTCAGGACTTACTAGCGAATCATAGCCCTTGGGGTTTGGCGGGCTAACATCCTCAATAAAAACATCAGAGAAACAGTTAAAGTAAATTATGCATCCTAGTTCATCAACAAAGCTCACTTATGCATGTACTGGGGGTTATTGTGCAAGGAACATCGTCATCTGTCAAAAACACACATTACCCAACTCAGTCAAACATAGGCATTACTTTTAAAGACATCAATGCTAAGCGCACGTCATTAACACGAATTTTTCACTCGCACTCTGTAAAAGACCCCATGGAAATAACAATTTTAACTCATGATGTAGCCTTAGCGTTCAAAAGTTACTGCCTAGCAAAAAATTGAAATGCCACCTACCACAGCAGAAAAATGTGGCTGCTAATGTGAACAGCTTCATCCTTCAGGCGAGCAGGCCTAAGTGTGCCTCTTGTAAAAGAAAGCATGCCGCTGTCAGACTTATCTTATCACGGCCGAAATTCATTGTCTGACAGAGGTAATGAAGCAGGGGGTAGGATGATAACAAAGATAAGAAACAATGCCCACAAATAATTGTGCCAATTTCATCACTGCGTGACAGCTGCCGCAATGCAATGCCATCATCAGCAATTTAATACTCGTTAGGGGTTTGGTGCATAATTATTGCACACACTCGCAGCTGAGTAGCACAGACGATGCAACTCGGATGTGAAAGCACCAAGTTTGAGAGCAGGCACCTGTTTTATGTAGACAAAGAAGGGTCCAAAAGGTCACCATAAGCATAGGCTGGTACCCAATTATTCAGAAGTAAATAAAACACTTCTAGGCGCACAATGGGAGCATTACATGCCAGCCAAGTTCAATGAGGGGCCGAGTTATAAATAGGATGATATAACACATAAATACAAAGATGAAAAAAGTACAGATTACTGAGCAACATGGATTTGACACTTCAGATTACTGTTGAACCCTTTGCTTTACAACTGTAATTTGAGCGCACAAAAAAGCGAGTCATGAATTGTCACCAACTAGCCGGCGTTTCAGTGTTATTGCACTTTACTTTATATGGCGTAGCCAGCACTTCCCAATCACTGTGTCAACGTTCATTTCAGATAGTCAGAGAGATTAAAACAGCCACGGTTACTTTTTTGTGATCCAGCTAAATTCAAAAGGTGTGTATGCATAGTGCACATAAGCTATGCACAAAAAGTTGTCTAAATTTTGCTTACAACGCACCATAACAAAAAAAAAACATCTTGTTAAGGACTTTTCTGTCTTGCATGTGTCCCCTAATACTATGTAAAACAAATAATTGTACCAGGCATTACTAGTAATCAACCTCTACTTACATTGTAAAGGTACCTGTCAACACCAGGGTCCTTGCATAACTACTGCTAACAGAGCAAACATGCAACTTTTACACTACGTGCATGGACAGTAACTAAATTATCCACATGCCCTGGTATTTTTGTCATTAAAGGAGCCATTAAGAGAAAATACAACTTCGTTTAATTTGAAAAAACTATGATTCAGTATATCACTCAGCTACATTACAGCCAGAAAAGATGTTTTTTTAACGAAAAAAAAAAAGCAAGAAGTATTTAAAAACTTTCAAATTTTGCGCCACAGTGACGTGTTATGAGCAAGAATGACGTCATACGGGCCAACAATAAAACATAATTTTCAGTGCATTAACTGCACGTTAGCATTCAAGTGATGCGGTCAAATGGAACTAGAGGCCCCATTACAGACGTCCAGTCATGTGTCATCGCGACAGGTCAGTTAGGCGGCCACCAATCGCACAAACCAGGTTCTGTGATGTCATAGAAAAGTTGCGGGAAATTGGCTAGGGTGTCGCGACTGCTTCACGCGTTTTCTTTCATATCTCCGTTATTTGTTCGAAGATTGCGATGATATTGGTATCATTGTTATCGGGACTAAGCAGTCTTTCTAATAAACCCAACTTGTATTTTGTCTTCATGGCTCCTTTAAAGAAATGTTTAGGAGCCTGTTCACAGAAAAAAGCAAATGTAAAGGCATAATACTGCATTTTGAAGTTGAAGTCGCAGAAGCCCGTCTGGTTGGGAGACAATGTTGCAATAAAACAGGGACACCAACCAAAAGAAATTACTAAAAACTCTAAAAGCAACAAAAAAGATATTTCGGCTCCTATATGGAAACCTTGTTCACAACTAGGCAAGATTAACAAAAATGTGAACCGCCCATGGTGGCTAACCCTCATTATCCCTCTGCATGCCCGCAACTCATTTGAAGCGTTTGCAACCATATCAGACAGCACGGGAGCAAAGGCACTGGGCCGCCGAAATGACACCAAAGTGCAGCAGCATAGCACGCATAGGTATTTCAAAACCTCACGTGGAGGCAGAAAAAGACAAATGAAAATGGCGCCACCAACATCCACAATGCGCACTTCCTCACACTTGACAATTCCTACTTCTGCAGTGAGATCAACAAATTGCAAGCTTTTGGGGGACCAAACATAAAGCACTCAGCAAAGAAGACTGTGCTGAGAAAAAAAAACTGCTAGCAAAAAAAAGGTGGTTAACCTGTACTTTTACCATACTTATCAGACAACTATCATATACAGATGGCACAGACAGCATTTATAGGAAATGTTTAACTTAAATGCCCATCAACAGCTTGCTCTGCTTTTACCCGTAGCCACTAGGCCACCACAGTTGGCATATGGAGTGAACAAAAGGTGCTTGGGATACACATGCAGGGGAAAATTTTTCCCTGGAGCCTCACAGACTTCTATTCGGTTATGAAACAGTTTCGCTCTCAAGTCCCTCTTCACGTAGGCGGTGATCAAACATGGCCCAGACACGCACACAAAAAAGAATAACGAGTGATATACGCATTCCATTTTGCCCAAAAAATGTTACCACGGTGACATGAAAGCAGCGGTTTGGCCAAATTTAAATGAAACAGGCCATGCAACTTATTGTGATCAGATCACTGGGATGACGTATTTGGCAGTTCCTTAAAAAATAGTAATGCGTCCCCATCAATACTTTGCTTGCCCATCGGTTGAAGCACCAAGCCATCTTGCTTTTCGAGCAAAATGCGCAGCACCAGGCTGGTCGTTCCAATTTTAAAGGGACCCTGCAACACTTTCAATAAACGCTTCCACTCTTTCCTTTGTGTCTGCAAGCAGTGCGAAAGCTACAGTTATTGCCAGCACGGAGCAGCACTCCGTGATTTGCCCATCGCACCAGATACACCTTCCGTTTCCGCTTTGTTTTTGTGGCTTGATTTTTGAAGTTGCTATCAAAAAGCGTTCACTGCTGCAACTGAAGGACCACTGGCCAACAGCCGCTAGTGACGTAATTTGGGCCGTCAAAGAACGTCAAGATCGGGAAAGGGAGAAAAATCTTTTGAGCGAGTGTCCAAGTTGTCTGATGGGCATAGAGCAGTAATTTCTGGCTGAGGTACTTTGCAACCCCCTAATCTATGTACTGGGTGTGTTGGGCGACTACATTCTGCAAGCATTTAAGATTTAAAAAAAAAAAAGTTGAAAAAAGTGTTGCAGGGTCCCTTTCATTCAAAATGTGCCGAGCCTTGGAAATCACGGTTTGTTCCCTGATTTGAACAGGTTAAGTCACTTTTCAAGACGCTCTTAAAATCAAAGGAAAGTATTTGATGGGAAAATTTGGTTGCAGTGGGATGCTAAGCTCTTTTTTGAGAGCAATCTAAAGGGGGTCAATGAGGGCTACCAGCACATAGAAAAATGAATACTGACCACCGAACGTTCTTTGCATTTCAAAACAGATTGTATAGCTTGAATAGTGGAGTCTGTGGTTTGCCCTTGGTATCAATTCACCGGTCTCTGTGCCTATTTCCCTCAGAGTTATTTTGATGCACAATGTACGGTAATTCAACAAAACTTGTTGGGGGGCTACTTGGTTTATGATTCTTAAATATGTTCAGCGCAAAAAACCAAAGACAATACACAAGAAAGGAGACAGGACAAGCGCTAACTTTCACCTCAAGCACTAACTCTGAAATGCCACAATGAAATGGTCTATTCAAATGAAAGCAGTAATGACTTTTCAAATACTAAGCAGGGAAAGTACCCCTAACAAGCCTGAACTCAGCAGCAGCAGCCCTAAGATGCCTTTTGGGCAGACCGGGGGGAGGTCATCCAAGGGTGTAGCAATTAGCTGCACCCTGAGATCAAAGTGAATGGGTCAGAAGAGTTTTTCAAACAGCTAGTGCTTATGTTTCAAAAAACAGAAAAGGACAGTAAACACCAAGGTTTCCAGATCTGTAAAAGTTCAATGGTAAAGACACACCAATGGAGACCTACATTCGTCTTTGCTTCAAGAGTTCCAAAACTATTAGTTGCCAAGCTACAACGATCAGCCCACTGCCCAGTGGATGGGCGAGTACAGTTGCAAAATTTCAATGGCTTTCTTTTTTTTTCAAAAACCTGCCTTGGCTATGGCTGGTAATGAAACGGGTCTTTTTCTTCTTTCTTTCGGTAGGTTAGTCCACTCAAGCTGATGGGTCTATTTGATTCACCTGCACCACGTGAACCAGTTGAGGTGGTGCAGCACTTCGTCATTCTGGTGAGGGTGAAAAACAAAAATGCTCGTGTATGAGATTTCGGCACACGTTAAAGATCCCCAGGTGGTCAAAATTAATCCGGAGCCCTCCACTACGGCGCACCTCATCGCCTGCATTGCATCGGCGCGTTAAATCCTACAATCAGTCAATCAATAAAAACTTCACAATTCGTTTCAGTGGTGCACCTGCACTGCACCGTTCGATTCACCAGTGGTGCCGACAGGTGCAAGACGAGTTCATGGCTTTGCCTGCACTCCCAGCCGAGGAAGCAGCAGCCAAAAAAAGCGCAGGTCTCGTTCCATTGATCAAGCAGGATGGCGGAACCGGTAATGCACTGCTGTGACCTGGTGCAAGAGGTACAGGGTGAATCGAACAGACGCAGTGTTGGTCGGCCACTCTGACCTTTCTGTTTCCCTTCATCCAGTTTTTAACTTCAGAGATTGCTTCACGGCGTCCTTTACGGTAATCCCATGTCATGCTGCGAGTGGATTAGTTTGCTTTAGCTTGTTGTCGAAGCTATGGTCAATCCAACACGCACGCTTTTCCCTGTTTGCTTGCTCCGCTACTCCTTCGTTTTGTTCAGCCTGGTTCGTCTTTTTTTTGTTCGCACTGCTAGCAAAGCGGTGGCTGGCAAGTCGTCTTGACGGGGGGAAAATGCGCCAACGTTCACGTAGGGCGAAATCACGGCTTGAACTTGACCAGTGGTATGCTCTTGGACGACAGGCAGCGGTCGCAGACCCACTCTGCGTAGACCTCCTGCGTGAGCAGGTGGAACGCCGCATCCGTGAGTCCGGTGCAGATTCTGTGGAACCAGAAGTTGCAGCCGCTCTCGCACAGAATGGCCTGGTCGTTGTCGTGAACCTCTTTGTGGCACACGCCGCACGGGTAGATGGGAGGCGCGTTGGGGTTCTGAGGATTGAACACCATGGGCTGGTCGGGAGGGTAGACCTTTCCGGACGACATGGGCATCGGTTTCGGGTGCATCCCAGACGGAGGCATCACGGGACCCGACGGCATTTGGGGCTGAGCGACGTTCGGCGGCTGGTGGAGCATGGCGTGCTGCGGAGGCCGCCGATGCAGGTGGCTCTGCTGAGAGGTGACGGTGTCGTCGAACGGGTTCGAAGCGACGATCGTCTCTCCGTATCCCGTCATCGGAGGCGGCGGCACCAGGTCGGGGATGGATGGGCTCGCCTGTGCCGGTGTCCGACGCTTCTTGGTCGACGGGCTCTCCGGCTGCAGCTTCATGTCGCCCGCCCCGACGCCGGAGCCGTCGAGGTCGGCGTCCTTGAATTTGTTCGCCCCCTTTCGCTCACGAGGCATTTTGGGCTGCTACTTTAGAACCTTGTCCGCCGGGGTCAACACATCAGAGCGACGTTAGATGAGGCGACAAAAACAAAAGTCGCGACAAACTTTGCCGGTTAGCAGTGGCACTCCGTAGAAAGCGACGCGCTCGTAACGGCTCAACATGGCTTAGCCTGAGATTGTATTGGATTGCTTACAAGTTGGATAGTTTACAGATTGGCGGTGAGAATATTTTGGCATATAATTTTGCTCAGTAAGATCCACGGTGTAGGTCTACACCGTGGTAAGATCCAAATACTTTTGTGCGAGAGCAAATTTTGGCACCATAGTTTATTCAGTATAAAATAATAAACTTCCTGCCGTCTGTCGACACTGACTGCTTTTATTATTACTGACTGTCGACACTGACTGCTTTTGTTATTAAAAACTCTAAATAAGCTATAATGTGACAGTTATATTTAAATTTCAAGTTTTATTGAATACATTGGGTCTTTAACTCTGACCAGTACGCTTACTTTTTGTTTACTACAAAGAGGGGTGCACCGTGCCATGACCGTACACATGGGGCATGCAAGGCGGGACGCTCTGTCCGGCCAACAACAAATCAAGATCGTGACGTCACAGCCAAAAGTCACGTGATAAAGGCATTTCGTCACTTCCTGGACCGTGGGCTTTTTTTTTTTTTTACTTTTATCGCGAAGGCACTGCGCGTAGCATCAAGAAGCTATACTGCGGTAAGGTGTTTTTTTGTCACTATTGCACAGGTACATCCGCCCTTCCGCAGCGGTAGGTTCGCTTTGGCGTTTGTTTGATGCCCGAGTTTGTGTCAACGTAGCCGCGGGTCAACGTCGTGGACGGTTGCTTACATGATTGTCAAGTGTAGCGTCGAGCTGTTGGTTGATGAACGCGCCGCGTATCTGCTTTAAGCGTGTTCATGTTGCCTGTTCGACAGTCACTGACTCCACCATGACTCCGCTGTAGTACCAGTGCCAGGCCCATAAAAAGTTTGGATGACCGATCGGCCACCGCTAACTAGCGCCGCTTTCACCGCTAGCGCCGACAGGCTTTACCGCAATGCACCGGTGACGTGCGGCTAAAGGACAGGCGGAAGGAGTTGAAAAATACGAGCGCTACAAGAACAACGGACGAGAAAGGCAAGCAGCTGTCGTATTTGTCGTCCGTTCTTTTCATACGCTGTTATTTAGCGCTCATAATTTTTTTTATTTTATTTTGTCAATATCATAGACCAACTCAACCAAAACACGTTTCGAAGAGAAAGGTGCTTTAGGAGAGCACTTTAATTCGAAAATATTTGTTCCTATTAAAAGCTAGTTCAATAAAACAGCTTTAAAAGCAGAATTTCATATCCTCGCAGCCCTGGTCTCCACAGAAGCTCCTATAAGATATATAACTAGGAGGGTTGCGGGCTTTTAGTTAAGACATTTTGTAGTGGTAGCAAATATTTCATCTCGTACCGAGTACCTATAGCATGGCACAAAAAAAAGGAAGCAGCAGCAGTAACCCGGACAAGCTGTTTTGATACCACAGTTGAAGTAAGGTCAAGTGGCAGGCTTTATCCATCTTGCACCAGAACGGAACCGATGGCTGTTTAATAAGTGTGTGGCCTCCCCTGGTTTACTTGGCTTCCTTTGCATTCTGGCTGCCTGTTTGTGAAATCTACCCGTGGGTATTCTAATTCTTGTGTGGTGGTAGTGTTGTTCCTCATAGAACAATATTGTAGTAATGATGTACACTGTCTGACCTTTTGAATAAAGCCAAGATGTAGGTTGCATACATTGTAGGGCTGGGTGTCGGTTAAAAGTTTTAATCCGATTAATCTGTCTGACCGTTTCAATCCGATTAGCTTTAATGACCTAAAATATTATTTAATGGAATCCATACACCAATGATAATAATAAAATGCTTCTCCGTCCCAACAGTTTTAATTGTTATCATCTCTGAGCATACTTGCATTGTTTTCTGTTGTAACGTCACGTAGGTTATTTGAACGCAAATATGGTCCTCGGCATGCACACACTTTCAACGCGGTACTCCTGTTTCGGTTTGCTCACATGACTTCGACCGACTAAAAAATTAATCGCAACTAAAGCATTAATCGGAAAGTTGATCGATCAATCGCCCACCCCTCATACATAGTCCATTCAAAAGCACCACATAACGTTCAACGAGCCGCAATTTGTGCCTTTTGTAATTTGCACTGGGGACAAAAATTAAAATTTGCCACAATGTGCTGCAAATACCCCAGACATAGGAATGTAAAAGGGATCACCAGCACTTTCTTTTCAGTGGGCGTGTTGGTAATAGCTGAATTCTTTTTGCACCACCTTCAGCAGTTATAAGGGGACAGTGCATTCCCATTAGGTGAAGCAGAAGCCACTGAATGAAGATATTTACTTTCTCTAAGAGCACTGCATGTGGTTTTTCTCTTCTAATAAAGCCTTTGCGCTTTATTGAGTATAGGAGCCACACCACCATGCATGATAGTTTTCATTACAGTGCCGTTACCTAACTCTGTGCTTGTGATGTCAGCTGAGAAAAAACTTCACTGAAACAAACATTGAAGCAAACTTGTGTTCTGAGGCCGTGTTGCACCTAACACCGACTTTTTTTCCAGGAAATTCAATTGCAATAAAAAGCTGTGCCCAAACAGCCTCGTATCTTTTCCAATTTCTTTTGTGCATTATACTACTCGCTTTTTCTCCATAGATGTTAACTCTTGATGGCTATTGTTAGTCTCACTTGTAGCTTACGGACTAATTATTAGGTGAAGCCATGCAGACTTTTAGTGGGTGATGTACTTGATCTCTCATGTAGCTGACCGACGTGAACTTTTGGGCGGCTTCACACGTGTAAAGTGCAAAATTTGGATGAGACAAACAAGGATGACATGACCAAGTGCTACTTCCAACTAGGATTTATTGGTAAGATACACTCGCATATATACAGGCAAAATTTTGACAAGATACAAAGGATGACAGGAACAAGTGCAACTAAGTATTACTGGTAAAGTACAATCGTGTATATACAAAAACCGTGCGAACACCAGCAAAAAAAGCAAATTCCAGCACACAAAACAGTTATGCACCGGCACATAATATTTGCGACGCAGCTCATGCCCTGATGTACAAAGTATAACTAGAGATCGGAACTTTAGGCAAAATTCCCATTTTTTTCCTGGAGTCCCTGTAAACTTTGTTCGACATATAAGCATGAACTACAGGAATTAAATTAATCAACTGTTGATAGTGCCTATAAGGGCCTATTTTTAGATTCGTGTCTATATTGGCTTTTTGTTGCCCTAAAAATGCCTTTTTAGGCTTGCTGAGTCCATTTTACGTAACGTGTTGCCCCAAAACATACCAACAGAGTCAACTCTTCAGAACCTATACCTGCTATCAATGTGCAGGGACATTAAAAATTCACAGCTTAGTGACTCATGCATATGGATTTCAGTGGACAGGGGATTACATGTGTCCAGATTGAAAAAGTGTGAGGGCCACTCCAACTAGAAGCCTTTGGAGAGAAACTTCCTCCTCTCGGAAACAGTACAAGGCAGGGAGCAGATGCAGAGGCAACTTTGAGGGCAGATATTTTTTAGTCTTAAGAAAGCAGGACCTGGAGGCAGTAATTTGGCAACGAGTCTGGTATGGTGAGGGGAAAATGGGGTCGGCAAAGTGGTTAGAAGCATTCAGGCTGTGTCTTTGCAATCACCGGATAGAAATATTGAATAGTGACCATGAATATGCTGGAAGACTCAAAGCATCTTCCTGTCCCAGTGCTTTACGGCGCTGATTGAGCTAGTGTACATGTGTGTTCTTGCATTGAGCATTTGCAGCTTTGACAGTATAATGCACAGCTGAGAGTTTCAAAGGCAATTAGAGTGACAATAGCATGAGTACAGGTGACTATTGACATCTCGATGGGGAAGGCTTGCATAGGTGACTCTTCCTTCTCTCAGTGGAATGGCTGCTTCTATGGGCAACCCAAAGTGGGTATCGGAAATAGTAGTCATGGGTGTATAAAGCCATGGGAAAAGGTGTTCTGGTCAGGGAAGGCTCGCCATAAAAATAAGAATACAGCGCTATGACCACTCACAGCTGGATGAACTTCGCTTTGCTCTGATTAAGTTTGTGATGATACTGAGCTGGGTGTGTTCTAAGAAAACAGAGGGACAATAAAATACCACAACACTGCAAATGGCTTATCTGTCAATATTCTCGTCCTGTACGATCACTGGGTGCAATTAGGGCAGTTACAACTGCAGGAGGTGCATATAAGACAGGCTCACCACTTGCTGTAGCTATAAGGCCTGGGACGTGCAGTTATCAAACTTTACATGCCTTCAGCTTCCCGCTGATTTACGATTTAAAGGTTGCTCTTTTCACTATTTAGGCAATGTAAAATAGTATGCATGCAATATGTAATAGCATGTATGTAAGGCACTTGTATTTGGAAGCCCGCCTCATACAGCTGCCTGCAAAAAATTTCTGCCCGTGCAAGCATCGCACTCAGCCATCAAGAGCGCAGACATCAAGGGCGATAGCAAGCTAAGTGCAATGGCTAATCTCGCCTTTACCATAAAACAAATTCTCCGTTAGTGGGACTAACCTCTTCAGCTTTCATTAAAGGTTTTCTATCTCTCTCTCTCTGTCACCGTGGAATTCGTAAATGTACCGGAACACGGTGAGCTCGACCACGTCTCGTTTGCGCATTTACCTGTCACCGCAATAACAAGCCGAATGTGGTACGTCCAGCGTGGCACCCCAGTGCACACAATCACTTCCACATCACTGAATTCGCTGCATCACAGCACGGCATATCCTCCCTTGGTGAACTCTTTTGCTGCATGTTGTTGCTGACGGCAACGTGACTTGTTTTCTTGTAGGATATGGGGGCGCACAATTAGTGGTGTCACACTTCGTCCTCGATTGTTAGGGAAAAGATCGGTGTCGTCGTGTTGTCGCCGTTTCACCGGCAAGGGCTCAAGGTGACGGCTTCATTCGTGAACTGGCTCAGAAAAACAGACAACGCGATGTCGAGGGACACTTCGACGATACACTTACTTGATTTAAGTAACCGGCCATGACAACGTATCACGCGGGTATCATCTACGTGGAAAGAAACCAACTCGGGCACAGAACAAATTCCCAGGGGCAAAATGACGCAATAACAACAATAAAAAAAAAGCGGCGAAGCCAGCGTAGCTCACACACAGTGCCTTTGGCAATCGCCTCCACATGCTTTGGCTGAAGCCTTGGGTGAAACTTCTGACCGCGGTGCATCGCTTCTTGATGCTATCCGCATGCCTTTGTGATAAAAGTAAAAACAAAAAAAAAAGCCCACGGCCCAGGAAGTGACGAAAACGCCTTTGCCACATGACTTTCAACTGTGACGTCACGACCTCGATCTGTTGTTGGCCGGACAGAGCGTCCCATGCAAGGCCCAGTTTCTCTGTGACGGCCCAGATTGATTCGACAGTAGTTAGAAGCAGCTCCCATGGCTCCCACGCGTAGTTTTATTCGACTGCAACGTAGCCAGTCTCAGCGCCGATTTAATGAACTGTTACTGAGATGATAAAATCCTCTTAAAACTACAGGCGCGAGCGGTTACTGCCTTGAAGCCAAAGTACAGCATTGTTTAATTTGAAAAAGCTAGGCTTCAGTATTTCACTCAGCTCTATTCCAGCATTGAATGACATTTTTGAACTGAAAAAACGCAAAAAAGTATTAAAAAACTTTCATATTTCACGCTATGGTGACGTGTTATGGGCAAAAAAGTGACGTCACATGGGCCATCACTAAAAACACAATTTTCAGTGTGTTAACTGCACGTTAGCATTCAAGTGATGTGTTAAGCGGTAACCACATGGAACGATTTTTGCGAGCGATGCGATGGGGATCCGCAATCGCTCGCTGAGGCAGCTACATGAGGGTGAAAAGCACAAGCAACAGCGAAACGCAGCCCCAATATTTCCGCAGTGCGCCAAATAGGATTATCAGAATACATGGCCGCCAGGTTATTTGTGTGCATTTGTCGCAACAACGGGAAATAAATGTGTATCAGTAAGCGGAGGGTCGTACATTTCTAGGATGCACTGTGCCGTCGCTCGCCCCTTCCTCTCATTGTCTCCGACCTAACCAGGGAGGGAACATCCACGTTCAGACAGCTGCAGACGAATTCACTGATGACCCCAGTCGTCATGAAGCACATACAGTCGATCCCGGATATGTCGAACTCTAAGGGGATCGTAAAATAGTTTGATATATAGATAATTCAATATATAAAATATTTTTTTTTGCATAGGATTTCCAAGGGGATGTTTGGACTGTTCGATAAATGCAATAATTCGATATATCTGGGTTCGATATATGCGGGATCGACTGTACAGCCAGAACTCTATATGGGCCACGATGACAATGCTAGGGCCACGACCGCCCACTTTCTGTGGGACTGTGAAGTGCGACCAAACGAGGCGGCAACCAGGAAAGACCTACCGCCGTGGATCCAAGAAGCAGTGCGCAGTTATGACAAGGACATAATCAGGTCCTGGCAACCCTCGAAGAGCAGCACCGGAGTGAAAACTGCGGGGCGACGCCCAGCCTTACGCGGCAGCGGCGTCCAAGTAGCGAAGGGGTGGTCCGAGTAGGGGTGACGTCGGGATCGACGAGTGGCTACGTCCGGGCGCAGTGTACACACTGTGTCTGTTGCAGGGCTTCAACGAAGTCTTTATTCCATTCCATTGGCGGCTGCCAATCACACAAACAAGATTCTGTGACATCATAGAAAAGTTGCCGGAAAGTGGCTAGAGAGTCGCCACTGCTTCGTATGCTTTCTTTAATATCTCCATTATCTGTTCAAAGTTTGCGATAACGTTGGCAGCATTTTTATCGGGACAAAGAAGGCTTTTCAATGAACTACACTTGTCTTCAGGGCGGTTCCTTTAAAATGGTTTTGACTTTCCGACACCCTTCACGGGCTTGCGAGCATGCAATTGAATCTAGGAAGCACAGGTGTTTTTAAAGTGAAGCTTGTATCCTCTCACTGACGCCATACGTGAAAACGCACTGCAGGAAAGCTAACCTTCAATGACGACAATGATAATCGTGGTGAAAATTAGCAAAATTAAAACGCTTCCCTGCAAAAATTGGCGATAGACCTGTTAGGCTCCTCCCGCTGAAGGTTGCTGAGCAGCATAAGAAAGGAGGTGATGCAGACATACCACGTATGTAGGTCTAACACTAACATCATGTTGCGAGCTGAATGTTGACAGCCATTACCCACAGCTCGACGCACGATGAGAATGACTACTGTAAAACTGTTAGCCGCCAGACGTTCGGACTAACATCGCATGTGAAGTTTTAGGACATTGGGTCTAATGTCACATATTGAGGTTTAACGTCTTCTGGCACCCACTCGAAAAAGTACTCACTGTACAAGGTGCAAGCAGCAGGCAGCAATCGCTGTAGACCCCAAACCCAAACATAAGGCGTTCAGAGGGCACGCCCCAGAGTTGCTGCGGTTATTCTAGAAAAGTGGTGCCTGCCTCCAGAATAGACCAACTCGCAGTGTGGGTTTGGTTAAACGGAGAGTGCATGATTTTTGTGTCTCAGCACTTCTAGCGTTCGAGTAACAGCCTGCAACCACGATCACTGCGCTGCTGCGGCCACCGTGAATTACAGAGTGGTAAACTAAATAACAAATTCAATTTGTTACATAAACTATTGGTACACTTTTGGATGTCACAGCTGTAGGCGGATAATGCAGGAAACTTTAGTTTTTTGTCTGAAGAAGAGAACCACTCCTGATGGCCTGAATAATCAGACATTTAAAGGATACCAATTGGATGCAACAGTGTCAGAATCAGTTAGCTCCCACAAGTAGTTCAGCCCTGCTATCACAGAGCAGACACTGCATGTTTAGTAAAAATGTGAATACAACAGCCAATCTTTACATCACGCTGTTCTTGCTGCCTATCCACGAAGCCATGTCTGTGCCTCTATGTTGTTGACATTTATACGTATTTTCACTGGTGAAACGAAAACTACGTTTAGCAGACACATAGGTAATGCACTTTTCTGGTAACCAACTGTGTGACTCACGTTGCTTTCACAAGGCAGGCACCGAAAAATTTTGCAGCATACCCACTGCTGCACATTTCTCACTCATTGCCAACTGGATGCACCCAAGCGAACTGAGTCTCTAAAGTTAAAGATATGTATTGCCACCGAAAATCTCGAGACATGTGCACAAAAATACACTTGCAGACGGAAAGTATTTATTCAGTGATAAGGCCTTTTCTCATAGGTGTATTAACTCCTCATAAGTGACACTCCAGTGTACAAAAAAGTTGGCCTATATCAGCAAGATCGTGTTGTGAATGCAAATATAGAATTAAAAGGAGTCACGGTTGCTTAGTAATGCAGACTCTGCCAGAATGTTAAAAAGTGTCGCTGTCCCATACACTTTCCTGCACTACATTCTGTGATATCGCCAATCTTAAATGGTGAACCACAGGATAATGGGAGCTTGCCGATGCATTTTTCTGAAACAAACACTAAGGCAGAGGGGATATGCAAGTAAAATAGATGGATCCCGGAACTTTTGCTGCCAAAGCGCTTTTTAAAAGATGAAAACCTCAGCTAGAAAACATAACATGCGATGCCCTGCCAGAACAGCACTTCCCACAGCAACATTGGGGGGTGAGACTTGACGACGGACTTTTCTTGGGTGCTACCATACTAAGATGGCATAAAACACCCTTTCTAATCGGCTTGTGATGAAAGTTGAAGCCAGTGAGAGCACTTAGGAAGACGGTGATGATTAAGGACTGTTAAATCGAGGAATAAGGCCATGGCTTGCTCTGGGCACTTTGTGATATGCTTTATAACGACACTTAACGGAAAAGAAACGGCAGAAAAAAATTTCAGCTTCAATTATTTATTTCTCAGCAAACGAGGCTTTGTTGGCCTTCAAACTAAATACGCGTACAGAATTCATGATCTTTCACTCAAAACAAGGACACTGACAACCACAAACTATGCTACAAAAACGGTTTATTGTGTAAAAATGCCTCACATCAGCACAGACACGTAATGCATCAGTTTCTTGTATTGCAGGGCGCACGGAAATATCAAAACTCGTACAGAAACAGAGGTTCGTTGGACAATTTTGTGCACATCACCTTCAAATAACAAAACACTGTAAAACAATAAAGGGTAGAATACTCGCACAAATCAAATTCCACAATCAATCAGTGTAAAACTTGGTGTAAATCGCTTTTGTAGATTGGAGTTGAGTAACAGAGTGTAAAATTGCATAAAGTAGAAAATGTGTAAAAAAGACATGCAGTATACGATAACATTGCACTGAAAGAATTCGGACAGTACTCAACACTAATAGGATGCATGAAGCTGCTAAAGCTGCAAATAGCTACAAAATAGCTGCACAAGCACGCGGCCAGGGAAACAAAATCTACATGCTTCAAACACGGCACAGTAACTACAGACAACTGGACAAGCTAGTAGCTAAAAAATGTACAGCAAACATTTTTTCACAACACTCAAAAGGGGGAAAAAAATCACAGTTCTCGTAAACGTGAACGACAAAGCCGTCGCTGATTTTTACCATTCAAAGCTGGTCTTCAAAATCCGGGAACTCGCTTTATGCCAAGACCACACTCGCCACCCACTTCAATCGCCCCACAAAACCCTTGCTTTTCTCCTTATGGGTATATGCAGGAACTAATGTTACTGTGGAACACCATGTAAACATCTCCACGTCAACCCTGACGCAAACTGTTAGCTCTGACTAAGATACTAGCAGCAACCTTCATATGTGAAAGAGTATTGTGGGCTGCAGGGCATCTGACAAGGAGAGCAACAAAAAAGGAAAGCTCCAATGTGACACGATGATTGAGTCCCTTCATGATGGCTGTATGAAGCCACCGATATTTTGGCCACTGGCTAGGAACCATTCTATTAGAATGCCCGCTATGAACACAACGTTAGAAAAACAGCACAAGATCAAACAAGAAATGCAGTGTTGTATGGCACAAAGCCTGGCAATGCAACGCAACAGACAAGTCACGCTACGCCTACGTTAGGCCTAAGGCCTAAGTTAGGCCTACGTTAGGCCTAAGGAATAAATTAAAGCCTAGTCCTACCAAGCCCGGAACTACACATACGGGCTCTGTGCCACCAACTAAAGTTCTAATCTCCACTCAAGAGAGATTTCTCCCCAACAACGTGACTTGCTAGAGCAACAAGGGAGGAATACCGTAAACATGACCAAGGCAGAAAGAATACATAATCCCTGTAGAACAGGGTTCCGTGCAGTCCCCAAACAATTGGCCACCTTTTAACGGTCACCTGGGTGGCTGTGCCAGTCGTGGTCGGGCGACCCTGATTGTCCTGAACGATTGGAAACGGAAGATATGCACGATGCAGTTGGTTCCCCTGTATGCGGAACAGTCAGTGCGGTGGCTTAGTCCAGGGCAGCCTTTTTGGCAAACTCCGTCAGGGAGGAGGACTCCGTGGGTTCTGTGGGCACTGGCTCAGTGGTGGTCAGTCGGCTAAACTCGATTTCTTCCTGGCTTGTGGAGTGATCTGGATCAGAGGTTCGGGGAAGAAAAAAAAAAAAGCAGCTGTCACTAACGCGCAAGACTTGAAGTTAGACAAGTTGTACAGAGCTTTCACGACCATCTCGAAGGTTTAAGTCCACGATTGCAGCCCATTTGCTTCTTCCTCGCTGCCGCAACGACCTTTACTCCATCATTGTTGCTGTAAGTATGACCTTCTTTCATTTTTTTGGAAGTGATAGTCATTGGACATCACCTTGAACGGCCATACACTATGATTCGTTGTTCTTGTACCGAGCAAGTGTTACCACGATTACGGCGAACGCTGGAGTTCTTCTGACCAATCTTGGCCAACATCCCAAAACGGGTATGCTTGGCTCGACGAACGCGCGCCAGGGATGCTGTATGGTTGCCGTGGGGGACGCACACATCAGCACTCGGCATTTTCGTGGTTTTTTAACTGGCAGGCGGTCGCTGCAATCTTAACGAATCTCCCTAAGTGGGTATTCTTGGCTTGAAAAATGTGAGCTGGTGACACTGGGCAGTCGTCACGAGGCACGCACACACGAGCGCTAGGCATTTTCTTGGTTTTGCTAATTGCCGGGCGGGTGTGTGCACCCGGCAATTTATGAGTTTCTAACTGCAGACACAAAAAATTGCAATTTGCTAAACAGTTTATCTGTTAACGAATGTGACTTGTGGCACCACAGCCCAAGAAGCCAGATGGACTCGAGGGGTCCTGGAATGAGGACTCTTTCCCAGGGCTGACTGCCTCTTCCTCGAAAGTGCATATGTGCACTGTGCTAAAGTGCCAACCGTGCTGCTTATTAAAAAGATGGGCTAAAGTGCCAACCATGCTGAACAACAGCTGAACCACTGTAGGCGCTCCTTTTTGTAGGTCAACGAAAAATTGGACAATCCACAGCGTTTTGGGAGCACACAATGTAAACCTTGTACTGTTCTTGTCGGTAGCATCACGCCTAATGCCCCCGACTGAAAGACCGGAGGATACTTTTGCAACATCCCCACCTTCAATGATTCTACATCTTATTCTCTGACTGTGGCTAAAATGCTATAACACAGCACAGATGAAATAAATAGCCTGCGTTGTGGTCAAGCATGGAAGCAAGCAGTCAGGCCCAACCCACAGGGCATCTACCCGAGGCAGAAATGACTGGCAAAATGAAGCCACAGTGTGTACATAGTGTGCTTCGCTAACCTTGCTCAGTAGAAGTTGGCGATGTACATAAACAGGTTTTGCCGTCTATTCCTGCTATTACTAAGGCAATCAAATCTGGCAATTTCCACTCCACTATATGCCACCACTCATTTCATGCTCACGCATCCCACATGATGTTTCACGACTGCTAAGCTAAACAGGCAGCATAAATGTTTGGTGTCAGTACTTTTTACAGCTTGTTGGCTATTCACAGTGTTTCAATTGCTGCCAATCCTGTTCAAATAGTGACCTACCATATTTTCGCGCATATAACCCGCACCATAAATGCGCAAATTTCAGTGGCAAAGTAGGGGATAATGCGCAGGGTTTCTCCTTCAGTGCAGCATCACGGCAATGCGCGTTGTGCCGTGAAGCTCCTACGCAGTAACACTGACTAAGCCTTTCATGGCAGCGATTGCGCAAAACATACAAGGACAGGCAAGGACGAGCGCACTCTAACAACTGAATTTTATTAGTCAATTGAGACTTCCACCTTGCAGTCAGTGTGTTCTACTTGCTAGATATACGCTTTTTCTGTCTACATAGTATGTGATGTCTTGTTTGAGCAGTGGCTTTGGTGCAGCCTTTCCTGTATCAAATGTGCAGGCTATACGCGTGAATTTTTTTTTCTTTTCCAGCGGGCTGAAAGTGGAGGTACTGTTTATATGCAGGGGCAGATTATACGTGCGAAAATATAGTAACTTGTCCCCACTGTGGCGTGCATTAGTCAGCAGGTGCTGGACGCATTTAACTGCAATCCGAGTACTCTGAACAGTCGTTATGGGCTTGGAATGGGACCCCAGTCTGGACGGGTGGTACGAAAGCGGTGCAGCGCTCACCAGCAGGTGTAGGGTAGTACTTGTGGGACGGGGCATACAGCACCAGCAGCATGAAGACGTAGAGGTTCCACATGCCGTAAACGCCCGTGAAGAAGGCTGAGGTGAACTCGAGCTTGATGTCATCGTCCCATTTCCAGCGGCCTTCGCTCACCTGGTGCGACAAAAACGGTGCCCCAACAGGGGCCACGCGCCAAGCTTAGAGAAAGCACTGCTCTACTACGGGAAAGGCTCGGAAAGTAGAGCAGATGTAAATTCAAATTGATTCAAGATTCAAATATCGATTCGTGTTTCAAGAAAGTGACCTAATTGTCTAGAATTGGCCAGGTCATAAGCTAAGATGGCCGCCAACTGCATGGCTCTCACCGATGCACGTGAAAAGATGTCCACCAGAGTTATTCAATACACGGAGTTTCAGAACTCTCCATTGGCCCGATGTGCTGAAAACTGCTCAATGGTTGGCCCCAGCACTGACGGAAAACGGAGGCAGCCAGATTAGCCTGCCATCATCTGCCAGCATAAAATTCTGAGCTGCTTGTGGCTGTTCTGCTGCTGCTGCTAATCATAGAGGAAACGTCACGCGAACATAAACCCTTTCGCTGTCACTAATGTACCGGTACGTTCTCCATTGTGCATTCAAAAATTCGCGCCTTAGTCCAAAGCTGGCCTGCCTGGACTGTTCACGCCATCTGTCGAATCTTTCTAGTAGCTTGTATTTTCAATCGCTAGCTCTCAGCAATAGTATATTGAAGAGTAAGGAACGACCACGCCCACCCTTCGTTGCTGGGGGGCTTGGTCGCTCCACGCACTGTACTCTGTCGGGATAAGTGACCATGTGGCTTGCGTGCGATTACAGGTGCAAGGGTTGTGCTATCCGCAACGGATTTCTAGTTGTTTTTTTTTATTATTCTGTTCCCGCGTCTGCTACAACGTGCCAGGTTAGCCCAGCGCACTGTTGCCTCTCCAATAGACTGAAACATGACTCAATCGCGGCTTTCGCTCGCTTGCCGTGCCCTCACTTGCCGCTGTCAGCAGCAAACGAGGTTGTTGTATACACGTTGTATCCCCTTTTTATCTCTATCTGCCATCATGATTTTAACCCGCCGCGGTGGCTCAGTGGCTAAGGCGTTGCGCTGCTGAGCACGAGGTCGCGGGTTCGATTCCCGGCCGCGGCGGCCGCTTTTCTGATGGAGGCGAAAAGCAAAAACGCCCGTGTGTACGAGATTTCGGCGCACGATAAAGATCCCCAGGTGGTCAAAATTAATCCGGAGCCCTCCACTACGGCGCGCCTCATCGCCAGCGTTGCG
Organism: Haemaphysalis longicornis; assembly: GCF_048455015.1. Classification (NCBI taxonomy): domain Eukaryota; kingdom Metazoa; phylum Arthropoda; class Arachnida; order Ixodida; family Ixodidae; genus Haemaphysalis; species Haemaphysalis longicornis. The sequence continues at coordinate 82,794,302 of NW_027526225.1, read as the reverse complement.
TCGGCGCGTTAAACCCTACAATCAATCATCAAATCAATCATCACGATTTTACAACAAGCCGTTTCTGTGCGTTCTGAGGGCTGCTGACAGTACTCCCTCCTTGTGCGCGGTTACTTTCGGATGGCTGACTGCACGACAGGAGCTTCGACTGCGGACAGCAGCAATAGTTCTTCCGATTCCGATTTGAATGCGAGCCAAGCTCGGATTCGCATTCTGAGAGTTTCTCATCCGAGGAAGGGGTACGAGTTCCACAGCGTCAGATTCTGATGTTGAAACGGTGGGGTCATCGTCCCGGAAGCATGCACGGCAAACTGAAAACATTTGGAAGAAAGGCTATTTCACCCTCGCCCTTTCCTTTCGATGCGTTACGTTCCGGACGCTATCATAGTCAAATAAATCACTATGTTCCTTCCCTGATATTCCGGAAACCAAGCCGGATCTGGGGGTGCGTCACGGCCAGAAACAACCGACAGGGAAAGGGTTAAGAAGCATTTCCGCATTTGATGTTTCCCAATTTGAAAATCAAGTATTTCTTTATTAGCTGTGTTATTAAAAGTGAATGTCCAAGCATAGTGAGGTTTTCCTCCCCAAGATACTACGCCACTCTGCTTGCTACAAAGGGGGGTCCACGAAGCGGCCAGATTCTACAGCGGAGTTTTGCAACTGCACAGGCCACGACGACGGGCCAGACAGGCGCAGGCAGCCAGCACCCACCTGGCCGATGATGTAGGCGATGACGGTCAGGGCTGCACAGATCTGTGTGGCCAGCAGGAGGAACTTGAACCTGTAGATGATGCCCTGCGAGGGGGGGGAGGGAGGCCGGGTGAGCGGGGCCAGCCCTGTGGCCGGACAGGGGCCGAGCGCTCACCTCGTAGTACATGCGCCGCGCCTGGCTCATGCTGGGCAGGGCGCTGCGCTTGAAGCTGATGTTGCGAAGCACCCGGAACAGCAGGTACGTCAGGAAGACCAGGTACGTGCCGGCTGACAGCCCTCCGGCTATGATGAAGGCCAGCTAAGAAGGGGGAGTCAAGGCTCACAGCAGGGGTGGGGCACACATGGGGTGGCACATCTGATGACAATGCTCGTGGTCTCATCCTCCATTTCTGTCCCTCTCCTTTCTCTTTCTCTTTAACCCAATGGAAACTGTGGGGTTGTCTGACCAACCAAGCAGCTTGAAAAGCAGAGCCAGGACACGCCATTCTGAGCTCTCAGGTATACCGTATTTTCGCGCGTATACCCGCACCAAAAATGTGAAAATTTCAGTGGCAAAGTATGGGTGGGGATAATACGCAGGGTTTTTTCCCCTTAGTGCAGCTTCATAGCAATGCCCGTTGTGCCTAGAAGCTCCTACGCAGTAACACTAAGCCTTCAATGGCAGTGATTGTGCAAAACATACACGGACAAGGAAGAAAAAAACAAGGACGAGCACACTCTAACTGAATTTTATTGCAGCCAGTTCTTGCTAAATATACACTTTTTCTGTCTACATAGTATGTGATGTGTTGCTTGAGCAGTAGCTTTGGTGCAGCCTTTCCTGTATCAAATTTGCAGGCAATACGCGAGGATATTTTTTTCTTTTCCAGCGAGGTGAAAGTGGGGGTGCGCATTATATGCGCAAAAATACGGTAGTTTCCTCAATAAACAGCCAAACCATCGCGACGTCCACTTTCAAGGGTTACCTGTTGGCCAACTAAATTTACCCAGCCAGGGACATATCGAATGCATGAACCCCTCTCCAAGCTTGTCCCAAGAGAGACTGATCACCAGCTATGCGAGAGACTTTGAAGATGTGAAACACAGGAACGTACATAGTCAACGAGTGTTATAAATTGCATGAAAGAACCAGAGTCATCTATTTGTATGGACATTTCTTGGCCTTTATCAGGAAAATGAGCCCGGTAGACCAGTTCCAACCAACTAGTCCCTTGGCAGAGGTACCTCTTTGCCACCACACCACGTGGACGAATAATTCAAGCACAGTCCATACACCAATCTGCATAGCACGGAGGAAAAGGATACAGCAAGGTTGCTCCCAACTCGAGATGCCCAGATGCTGTAGAAAGGGTTCTTCAGCTGAATCCCCCTGAAAGAGCATGAACGAAACATTGTTGTGTCACCTGCTACGGCACTCCTCCGTTCAGGGCCTACCTTTCACACAGGTCAAAGATGAAGAGGCAGACGCAGCCTGTAATCACGGCGCTCAGGTGCTTCCAGTAAGACCGCAACCGGTTACGCTCAACGTCATCCTGAAAGGCCACAGGCTGCCGTCAACCCGACCCACACATCCAAGGGAACTGGCACCACACTCAACCAAGGGGGAACAAGCCATCCTCCAAACGTTGCAACGACAGCTGCCATGCTTGGCAAGAGAGAAAGAGAGCTTACGTCCACACAGCTCCACAACCTACCCTGCGGCCCTCCTGTCGGGTGAGCATGAAAGGCAAACACAGAAGCCATTGGAGACGGGACCGACAGCACTGGACACAGCATTCAAGCACAGAGGCACAGAGGCAGAGGACACAACTCGAATGCGGACAATGCAGGCAAACACAGGAGAAATCACCGTGGCACTTTGTAACACGCTGCGTGACAAAACTGACGAAGTTTTTAAAAAAGAGAGGAAGTACTAGTAAACCTCACAATCATGCCCCACAACAAACAAACAAACAAAAAAAAAAAAAAAAAAGAAAAAGAAAAAAAAAAAGGTCGCCATCCCGCCCTGCGAAAGTGGATGTCCAGAAAAGCTGTTGTAAAACTACACATGGTGATGGAGGAGGGTATGGAATGTTTCTCGTCGTCACGGCGGTCTTGTCGCTTGCGCTCGGCTAGTGTCACTAGATAAGGTTGGTACAGATTATCGGCCCTCTTTTCTCCTATTGTTCCGCGCCGCCGCCATGATCATTGGTCACTTCGTATTACAGGACATTTGTTTACACTACAATGGTTTGTGGGCGCTGCCGTTTTGCTTTTGTGTGTTTTAGTCTGTCAACTCTGGTAGGCTTAGCTTGCCCTCCAACTCTGCGGCTGCGCGCGACTGACGTCGTTCTGAACGCAAATAAAAGATAATGCATGTAACAGCATTTCAGCAGCAGAAGTGTGTCCAAAGATGCCGTTTTGCTGCATCTTCGGTAGTGTTGTTAACAAACGACCCGGCCGAAGTTAACAGCGAGGCCGTAGATGCGGCAATCTCGCAACACTGATGAACGACAAAATGGCCACCATTGCCGACTTGCGTGTCTCAGTGGCGCTACTCTAATACCTTATCTACTGACACTTCGCTCAACCTCTCTGGCAGCAAATGCTGGGTCCTGCCTAGCATGACGCATGCGCTCGGCGTCTTGGGCAAGAACTGCCCTCTTCAGTGACACTAGTCCTACCTAGCCTTCACACATAATCTGCAAACATAATCTTTACCACGAACACATGGTGAGGGAGTCGCATTGTTCACAGGCACCTATCACCCATAATGCAGTTTCGATGCTTGTTTTGTGGTTTCCTTAACGGAATCCAGAGCTCTATGCTGTATGCATGACCAGCCTGGCGCATGCGCCTGGCGTCTGAGACATTGGTGCCTTGGCGTTTTTGTCCATGGATATGAAACCGTTGGGGGGCAGAGGTTTTCAGCTTTGCTGTAAAAATGCAAACTCAAAAAACTTGCAATGGTTTGGCCTTCAGTAACAGTTCCCAAAGTATTACCTAATCTGCGTTAGCATGCCTAAAAACAGTGAGGCAGTTATTTTGTACGGACACAGTAAAGAACACCGTCTTCAAGTTGAACAGCTCTCTAAAGCCAGTTTGACAGAGCGATGGCTAAAAACTAGCTGCGGGAGTCAGTGCCCCAAGCGATGCCCATGGCAAGGCTTAAAAATTAAGGCCGTTCCACTCAACGTGAAAGCTTTCGGAAGTGCAGAGCAGTGATTCGCCATAGTGGCCTGTAGCGCCGTTATCCGCTCACTGCTACCACCCAATGCAATTCAGATTTCCTGCCTTTGCAGTACTCGCGTGACCCCCTGCCTGAAACTGCGCCAGCGGGAGTTCTGTTCTTTTTGTGCGTGCTTTCCCTCCCACACGTGCCGGCGTTGCGCTGCCACTTTTTTTTGCTTATTATCGTAAAAACCAACCCAACTAGCGTTCCTAACTAAATGAACGTGGGCGCTGCCGGTTATTTACGTATATTTTGCCTCAAATGTACCTGCAGTTTTCTCTGCGCTAAACAACGGGGAGATGTGCGACGAGCGCCAGCGGTTCCAGAGTTTAGATGCTTGCGACTATATTAGCCTCTGAGTTACTCCGTGACGACAGAACGCCGTGTGGCTTTACTTGGGTCCAGTGAGCGAGCTACGACGACAAGGCGGGCCTCTAAAGTGCTGTGAACTTAATAAAGGCACATGCTGGTCCCTCAGGGGAAGAGAGTGGGGTTCTGCTCACCATCAGGTGCTCTCCGCAAAAGATGAGCCAGAAGCTGAGCAAGGCGGCATAGAAGATGCCCTGCCTGATGTCACTCAGAAGCAGCATGAACGGGAGCTCGAACCGGAGGGTCAGGAACTCCAGGGGCACTGCCCGCCCGGGAGAGAAACGGGGAAAGAAATACAAGAGGCCGTCAGTGACTTCAGGGCTCTCCTGCCACCAATTGGGAACCCAGTTCTCCATGCATGAGTGACCACTCGTAAAGTAACAGGCGAAGTAGACAAGATACATGCGGTTGAGTTGCACAGCGAGGAAGAGCCTTGAGAACTCTATTTACCCTTAGTTCAGGCCATGTTTTGCTCCCGTTTCGCCACAAATGCAGCCCCGGGATTCTGTCTTTGGGAGACCTGCTTTCATAAAAGACCAGCTCGCTCCCTTCCTCATGCAGGAAGCTGAGCCAACTTTGGAGCTGCTACACTGAGCACACGCTTTTGCTGACCTGATAACTGAATCCTGTGACCCATTCTATGTTGTCATACTGCGAGCTTCAAAGTGACCTTTAAAGAGACCACGAGTGAAACACACAACTTTGCTTCGTTCAAAAGTCTGCCACATAGGGATAACAATCGTTCAAATTTCAATGCGAACGGCATTGCTTTAAATACCCCGAAGAAAGGCCCGCAAACCACCACCTACTTTCCCCGCACTTCTCTTGTGATGTCAGGGCTAGGGCTGACAAAAGCAAGAGCAGATTATTAAAATGAAATTCCTTGCTTGCAGTTGGAAACTCATTGTGGTTGAAATTCAAAACAGTGCCATTTTTTGGTTATAAGGCAGTTCAAAAATGCGACAGTGCAAAGAAGCGTGGGAGATTAGATGGTATGACAGAAAACAACCAGTATATTTAAAATTATGAATTGAAAATAGCATCACGAGTAGTGCTTCAAACTGAAAGAATTCTAAACTGTTCCCCTCCTTTTCTGAGTGGAGCATTGAGGATTTGGGTAGGTGAAGGTCATCCGATCCTAACAGTGCCAGCATTCAAAGCAAGAATAAACCCCAAGCTGTACTGGTACGTGGAGAAATGAGAACTAGGTTTTAGTACTCGGTTGGTTCAGCAATGCCGATCACTCAGTTTCTGCCGGACCACATGTGCTGATGTCAAGTTGTAATCAGTGTACCGACTGCCCTTTTCTGACTGCTCCTCGAAGCACGTCTCAAGGCCCTTAGTACCTTGTGGAGGAAAGAGTAACACTTTCAAATGCGCAGCAAGGTTTCCCGTCGAAAAAAATGCTGGTGAGGTATTAACTGCTTACTATTTGGAAGTAAAGCAAAGTTGTATGCAGTCTCTCTCTCTCTCTCTCTCTCTCTATCTCTCTCTCTCTCTCTCTCTCTCTCTCTCTCTCTCTCTCTCTCTCTCTCTCTCTCTCTCTCTCTCTCTCTCTCTCCCTCCCTCCCTCCCTCCCTCCCCTAACCATGTGCAGTGAAAATCACACGTCACCACTGAAAGCCTTAAGGATTGTGTAGCAAGCACAAGTTTTGGCTGAGACGTTTCAAAGTGTGAACACTCACAGTTTAGTAAGGTCAGTGCGATTCCCAAGGAGAGCAGCAGGCTGAAAAAACAAAATGTTGGGATGAAGCGAGGAAGAAGTAATGGAGATGTCACATCTAAAGGGGGGATCTTTAAAGATCTTTAACGCGCTTGTTATGCCTTCAGCAGCGTGCAACGCGCCTGGCTTGTTTTAAATTTTGCGCCCTTCTTGCGACTCAGGACAAACACAAGCTGCCACGCATGGTCATTCTCAATGTCAGTAAGGAGTGCAACTGGCACAACAAATCACCCGTCTCGGTTTAAAAACAAGCAAACAAACAAAGCTGTCGAAGTTCTGGCTCCGGCTCAAGTCCCAGTGGCAAGGCACCATTTCGAACACCCACTTCAAGCACCAAAGTTCAATGAGCTGCAAAATTAGTTGCAAGCGATGCATCAAAAAACTGCTTCCTTACTGCATTCACCAGGGTTCATAGAATTGGGAAATACAAATATTACAGTTTTATGACTAACACTGCTTTGTCGATTGTTCATCCAAAAATGACTACCGTATTTATTCGAATATAAGGTGAGGTTTTTTTCCAAAATTTATATTCTCAAAGTCATACCCCACCTCATATTCGAAGCTCAGTATATTTTATGGCAGTTTCTTCTTACTCTCCAAACTGCAACCTCACCTTATATTAGTGACCGCCTTAAATTGAATAAATACGGTAATTATCTCTAATTATCTTGGAAACTAATTGACTGACTCAAAAAATAATGCCATATTTGAAATCAGTGGGGGAAAAGCAGCAAGACTGACAGGTTTTACAGAGCTTACTTAAAAATGAAAAGAAATTGTCTTAAGAGCCATGCGCCCCCTTAACTGCAGAAAGGAAGTCCAGCCAGAGAAGGAGGCTGAGAAAGGTGCAACTTGCCCCTCGATCAGGTGTGGGGGCCGTGATAGCATCCGGATGCGCCTCCAGAACCAGATCAGGGTGGCCAGCACAATGGGGAAGAAGAAGGTCTTGAGGGAGACCCAGACCTTGGTGAAGCCCCCGTTCTGGTGGATCAGCTGCAAGAGGCGTCCGAAAGATCACGCCCCACTTACTCCCGTGCCACAACAGACTTCCCACAGGCCCTGTTTCCTCGCTAATAGCTAGGAAGTGCCACAAAGGCAAATCCTAGGCATTCGCATAACAAGGCATTCAGTGAAAACTACGCGAGGACAAGTTCAGGAAATGGCAGCGCTTGTTACTTAGCTCCCCTATTATATTTCAGTCTTATGTTTTATGCTATATTGTTTGTCTTATATTTCTTATGTCTTTTGTTTCTTACATTTCTTATGTCTGTTTCTTATGTCTTATGCTTCTTATGTCTTATGTTTTTTATGTATCTTGCATTTATGTCTTATGCTTCTTATGTCTTATGTTTCTTATATCTCTTGCATTTCTTATGTTTCTTACATTTCTTATGTTTCTTATGTCATGTTTCTGTATGGTAGGCCTTCATCCATGCACACCATGGCATTTCTGTATACCCCTGCCTTCCTCCGTAACGCTCCTCTGTTCCGCAGAGGAGCCCCTAATGGCTACTAAGGCTGTCTGAGAACCAAGCCTAGAGACAAGAAAGATCTCCTTAAATGTCAAACAGGTCATGCTGCTACCCTTGCAGAGCAGATGGAAGTGCAGCTACAGGCTGTTACAACAATAAATGAGCACCTTTGAAGCCTGAGGAGAAGAACATGTCTTTATTTGGAGATCGTATGGATAAGTGCCTGAGAAAACTGTTTCTCCATTTATGCTTGGACTTCACACAAAGGCTGCATTTTGTGGTCTATTTTGTCTAACGCCACGAATGGTGACAGCACTTTCCTGCTTATTCAGAAAATGAAGGGAAACAATTTCCGGCTGTGGGAGAGCTGTTGGCCATCTTGGCCCAAATGACCACCTCAGAACAGCAACACCACCTGGGGTATCCAGAACAAAACACACAATGCCGGTCCACACTGCTATGTCCTGCAGTGCACTTAGAAAGACTGACGATGTGTGGGACCAGGCTGCCATTGTCATTCCTGAGAAGGACCCACAGCCAAAGTTGTCAACAATAAACAAGACTAGGAATTTATGACTGTGATGCGACCAATTATCAACGCACACATACCGCAAGAAACCAGAATACAGTTTCAGAAAAAGAAAAAAAAATTACCCCTTTGTTATAAGTGTAGCCGCAACGCATGAATCAAACTCACTGTTAGAATGTAGCACTAAACCGTAAAAATGTGAGCAGCAGACTGGGCGTCCTTTGCGGCTTAGCGGATAATGCACACATGAAAGCCAGAGTGGGGGAAAGGGGCTCACCACAAGCCAGACATCCCTGACTTCCCTCAGCTCCCTGTTGCCAGGGTTGTTCTCTTGTATGGGCAGGCGCAGGTTGAGCAGGTAGAAGTCGTGGTGCAGGCTGCCCAGCTCAAAAAGGCTCAGCACGTCGCAGTTGTACGCATGGCCATCAACTATCTGCAAGATAAGGGCGCAGCTTCTGTACACAGCACCGAGAACTAAACAAGGTACAGAAATGTGACGCGTTAATGCAACTCTTTTAGGGGTGAAGCTCCTTAGGCGCTTCACCCTGTTGGAGTCTCTTGTCGTCGTCGTAATCGTCATCTCATGTAGTCGCGGTACTGAAACACCGGGGCACTTCGTAACACGTACTAAAAAAACGTTGAGACACTCATTTGTGCCTCGCGCTAGAGAGCTTTGTGCTTCAAAGACAAGAGACTTTTACAGCAAAGCTGTATACCTCTACCCTCCAATGGTTTCATCTCCGTTGGCAAAAATGACAAGAATACACTTATTTTAGGTTTCACAAAAGTAGAGTTGGCCAGGGATTTTTTTACATAAAACACGTTTTTTTTCAAACTGTCGCTTGCCTCAAATGGCCCAAAAATACCCTTGAAAAATTCCAGATGAAAGTCGATATCAAACTCTTGTGGACATTCAATGCCAGGTCCCACCGGGGATGCTCCTTGTGAACACATACCGTGCCGTACCACGATTTCAAAAATAATGTTTGAAAGAGCCCTTCCACATGACAAAAAAGGTTCACAAAATGTGTCTCAGTAATTGAGCAAGCTAAAACTAAGCGCAAAAAGTTTAGTCGACTCAGCCGCCTCAAGCCGGTGAAATCGGGTGAATACGCAACCTTGGCAGGGTGGCCCTAAGCAATTGCAGTGGTGGGGGCCGTTCAGAGTGGCAAGTTACACTGGCGACACCGACCATTCATGCAAACAGGTTCATCAACACACTGCCTTTATTTCTGACAACTTTCTGGAAGCTGGAAATCTTGCGAAATGATGGCCAGAAAGGTTCTCTATCCCTGCACTTCAGACCTGGAAAACATGGCAGGCCATTTTTTCCAGTGTTTCCTGGTTAGTCACAGGTAGCCGAAGTATTTCCCCAGCTAAATATTCCCCAGACGCATTTCCCTTGCTAAATATTCCCCAGATGCAGTTCCCAGAGAGACTAAATGCACGGCCTCTCTCCTAATTTCTCCACCAAAGAGCTGAGTCACTGGGACTTTCAATCCAGCACTCAACTTGCTCTGCCATGTTGTGTTAAGCTCGTCTTTAAATTCTGCCACACCGCTAGAAAATTACCAGCACTGTGCAGATTCTTCTATTAGATCTTATGTTGGCGAAGCTTTGCATTTCAAATTGAAGATTTACCAAACTACTTTCCCCTCTCCTAAAATTTGACACACCTGGGTTTGACAGCATTGCATACGGCTGTCTTGCTTTCCGATTAGACTGATAGAAAACATTTGTCGACAGTTTACGTATTTAAGGGCCCTCTCCCAAAGAATTTCTATATGCATGGAAAGACAATAGTTGCTCTCAGATGCCAATTATCAGCTGCTACTTCGTTGACCAAGGGTCTGATATGCAGAGGATGTTTCAAATGGGGCGAAATATGAAAATCTCCGTGCGTGTAGGACCTAAATGCATAAGAAAGATAGCTAGGTAGCCTAGCCTCCTATTACACCGTGTTTTACAGCCTAGGTGTATCTTTGTTGCTTTAATTAAGTGCCAAACTGGCTGACTTATTATACTAACAGCAAACAGGTCCGAGTTTAAGCCTTAAGTAGCACTAAATTCTTTCCATGTTTTGCAAAATTGGCACAACTTTTTTTTTTAGTAGTCGTACAAAAGTGTTTAGTCTGTTGCTATACTACAATTGATGACAATGACCAATTTTCTCGATTTGACGTCATGAACTTCCACTGACCAGGCAGTCTGAAAAATCGGGTTTGAAAGAGCACTTCCATATTACAAAACGGTTTTAAGAAAAATATTTGTGTAATCAAGCAATCTAAAACTCCCTTAGTGCGAAAAGTTTAGTCGACTCAGCTTATTCCCAAAGTGTCTCATACGTTGCAAGTTTTGTTGCAAAATGGTTGCCCATTCTGCTGCATTGTCATTATGCCCCCCGGCTGGGCAACACCCTGAGGCGATCTCCAAGACGATTGATTGATTGTAGGGTTTAAAGCGCCGACACAACGCAGGCGATGAGGTGCGCCGTAGTGGAGGGCTCCGGAATAATTTTTACCACCCGGGGATGTTTAACATGCGCCGAAATCTCGAACACACGGGTGCTTTTGCTTTTCGCCAATCTCCAAGACAGGGCCGTACCTTGGTGCTGTTAAGATCGCACTGCAGGTGGCGCTCTTCGACGGACTTGGCCACAAGGGTCCACTTGTCCGGTGGGTCGTGCTTGTTCCTGTAGCCAAGCTTCACCTCCAGGCTAAGCACCGGGTTGGTGGCTTATGTAGCGGGCACCGAGAACAAAGCGGAAGGACAGGGGTAAGGCCAGTATCAAGCTGATCTGCTTTATGTGGCATAACATGGAGGTGAAAAACAATCCATTTAAAAGTAAAGGGTTGAGCACGATTTTGCCCATGTAGTTTGGAACATATAAATTTGTAGCCAGAACAAGGCTCTGCACGCCCATTATTTGAGGCTAAGCTACCCAAGTAAATTAAAAGGCAGCAGTCTCTCCCATCAAATGTAGCCGGCCACACAGATTTTCCACTTCTGGTATTCTCCCGACTTGGTGCAAGGTCATTCAGATACGAATGCTGCTCTGCTGTGAAATGTGAGCTAAGTTGATTCCATTATGGACATTATTTTCAACAATTTGCACTACCATTTATTTGCCAGGCCTGTTTAATTGGAACCTGCTGCTCTACATAAGTAGGTAGATGGCTTCCAACAAATAGTATAACCATGTATAAGTGGGTGCTAATTATTTCCAATAAAGGCTTGTTTTAAAGTGTGATGTGGTGCTTTCCAAAAGTTGCACGAGAAGCAAGCAAGGTGTTTCCTATATTCTACTGAGGCCTAATCTTAGTCGAGACGTACAAAGCACAGTTCTCAACGAAGCGAGATTTGGTGGTGTGTAAGATCACAAGAGCGCAATGTATTTGACCAGAAGAGATGACCGATAACCATGGACAATGATACGGTCAGCAGCATGAATTCCCGAGATCATGCAACCAAATACACTGTTCTTGCTATTGTGGGTACTGGTAGTTTTCCCCCACTGGATAGGTAAGAAATATTTTTTTGGCAAAACTAAGAAGATGAAAGATTACAGAAGGGTTGCTAGCCCATTCAAGCCCGCTGTAGTCGAGACATGGGATACATGTGTGCCTGGAGCCAGAACGGCAGCTTTTCAAGTCGAGCTGTCCATTCTTGCCGCAACTTTTACGGACTACGGAAGTAGCACCCATCCTCCCTGCCTTCTCTTTCTCTGCCTATTTGTCCTTATGCACTACTGTTTGGGCATACCGTACTCAAGAGATACCATACAAAGGCGCCAAGCAATAGAAGCATGCCTGCCCCTCTGGTTATGGACACTTTCAGAGTATGTATCTACACTGTGGCTGCCCTTGGTCTCTTTTATTTGCCTGCTCAGAGCAGTTAAAAGCAGCTCTGTATTTCATTTACACATCGAATGTCTACGAAAGCTTGGAGCTGTTGCATGTGGGACTACTAGTGCTTAAAAGCACTGGGCCACGTGCCAAATGTTCAACCTCTGTGCCTTGGTCACATCTGAGAGAGAGATATTGGGTGGCGAGGCAACGCCAAAGTGCCACGAGTGTTTTGACCGCCCCCTGTGCGTCTGGTCGTAAAAAAAAAAAGAAGCTTACACTAACGCGAACGACTTGAAGGTAGTGAGGCTGTATGCAACCTTCACGACCATCACGAAGGTTTAAGTCCACTATTGCAGCCGATTTTCTTAACCTTCGCTGCCGCAAACGAACTTTACTCCATCACTGTCACTATAAGTGTGCGCTTCTCTCACCTTTTAGAAGTGATAATCATTGGACATCACCTTGGAGGGGCATACGCTATAAAGCACACTTCTCGTTGTAAGTGTTGCAACGATTCCAGCGAACACTGGAGTCTTTCTTGTTCCGAGCAAGTGCTGATATGATTATGGCGAATGCTGAAGTTTTTTGGCCGGCCAATCTCCATAAGTGGGTATGCTTGGCTTGACAAACGTATGCAGGGGATGCTGGGTGGTGGGTGGTCGTCGCGAGGCATGCACTTACGAGTGCTGGGCATTGCTTTGGTTTTGTTAACTGCCGCGCGTTTCCCAGGAGGTCCGCGCTCATGTGTGTGTGCTCGGCAATTTCTTGGTATTTTTAACTGTGGACATGAACAATTACGATTTGCTGAAAAGCTTCCCCGTTAAAAAACGGGACATGTGTGCACGCCATTGAATTAGGGGGGCAGCGGGCCAGGCTTTAGCTGCGACCACGGTCGGGTTCCCGGAACCGTGCTGCCGTGGTGGTATGAGCGACTAGGGACCTCAACAGAAGAGAAAAACCAGGGGACACCTTCAGGCAGTGGGAGAGAGCAGTTGTCCATGAACGCCCGTCTAGACGACACACCTGAGGCCTTGCTTGTTAGGATGTAGCGAAAATAAACGTCCGTTAATTTCATGGTCACGGGTCTGCAGTCTGGCATCCTTCGCAACAGAGCAGTTCTGGGCTGCCCAGGAACTGCTCTGGGCAGGCAAATAAAAGATATGTATGCACATCCTGTGTATTTCCTGTGTATGTAATACACATCCTGTGTACGTCTTTTCTTGGTCAACGTCTTTTCCGCGCCTGTTTTCAAGATGAATCAACACCAACTTGTGCAACTGTGTTTTCAAAACAAAAAAAATTTGCTTTCTGCGCTCTGTTATAGAATATTTTTGGCTACGTGTGTACAGGTGTTTTTACTGAGTTGTATTGGGCATATTTGTATTCCTTCCCACCAGCAATGTTCTGATGTGTAACTTCAAATGACTTTTTTTTTTTTTACATTCTCTTCTTTCTCTCTTTAGTGACATATAACGTGTTATTTGTTGTTCCGTTCAGTCAAAGTTCATTCAAAGTTTGATGTTTCCTTACAATTCTGTCGCGACACTCACCCTTTGTTACCCCCCTTACACAATGCCCTGCAACAAGGGCCTGTAAGGCATTTTTAAATAAATAAATAAATAAATAAATAAATAAATAAATAAACTTTACATCCTGTTAAATAAAAGAAACCAACTATTTTACGAAGGCACAATCTCACAGAACGTGCCACATAAATGCAGGTGCCACTACTTCGCGGCAGCCACGCTAGGAGAGACACACAGTAAAGCCGGGAGCAACAGACAAGCCAGGCTTCCGGCATGGCCGAATAGAAGGGGCGACAGCTCACTCATGGGGTTCGAGTCGCTGTGGATGATGTCCAGTTGGAGGATGCCGATGAGGTTCTGCATCCAGCGCGAGTAGTCCAGGTCCTGCTGTGCCCGCGGCCCCGGCGCTTGGAAAGCAAAGACGATGTGGTTGGCCGTCAGGTTGGGGTCCGTGTGGGAGGCGTCCGACAGCTCGTGGATGAGGTTGCAGTTGGTCGGCTTGCCCCCGATGCCGCGCGGGACGTGCCAGCTGTCGTCGAAGACGCCCGCCGGAAGAAGTGTCTCCCGCTTGCACACCGTGGCCAGGATCTGGTCCGCATTGGAAGGCGCCGGGGCTGCCCACAGGTGGAGGAAGGGAGGCGTTCAGTGAGTGCCAGCTAAAGGAAAAATTGCTCAACAAGGTGTACTGTTGGGCGAGTTGGTAATTCATTTTAAAAATAGCTACAGCGTGAACACAAAAAAGGACACAGAAAGAGGACAAGACGTGCACCGACTTCCAACTGAATTTAATATCAGAAAACTTGCACCTTTTATACGCACACTTCATGTTAAAACCAGTAAAAATGAAAAAAAAAAAAATTGCAACACGAACAAAAAAATTGGCTGCGTATCTACTCCTTTCGTTGCAAATGTCGACGAAAGATGACAGTCGACTGGCGCCCCTGGCAAGTGAATGCCTCCCTTCTCTTTCCCGCTAACCTCTCCTGCTATTCCTGTTCCATCTTGTTCCTCCCAAGATAACACACTAGAGCTTTGCTCAAGTGAATTTAAATTTACCGCGTTTCACTGCGCCAGGTCGGGTGCCTCAATGCCAGCGCTGCCATACGGCAGAAACGTGTGTGAATCGAGGCACCCTACTACACGAGCGTTCCAGGAGGAAAGTAAAACCTATCTAGTGGAACCTTTCGTTGCTGTAGCCGTTGGATTTTTTTAAATGTTGCCATGTAGCGCGGACAACAGCAGGCGACGGTTTTCTGCAGTGATGTATTTTATTTGCTATAGAAAAAACCAAGCATCCGTAGATTTTCTAATAAAGGAACACTGCAAATATCGCTTATGTATTGATTTTCTGCCTTGTGTTTGCGTAATGTCATGTTCTTGTTCAACAATGTCGACAAGTATGAACATTAACACCAGACTTAGACGTCTAGATTTGGCTGTGGGTATATAAGACTAGTGCGCAGTTGTTTCACTTTGGACGGGTGACTGAACGAGTCACAGACAGACAGACAGACAGACCAAAATTTCTGCGTTTTCAGTAGCCCAAGAAAGACTATCGTCCTAAAAAAAAAACGGATGTGTAATCTCCGACAGCACAACACCACGTCAACACGCGCTCACGCACTTGGCACAATCTAAACAGACCCGATCTATCTTTTTTTGGGACAAGGTGATCGATGCCTGGTTCACACATTTACTACCCTGCCTCTGATTTTCATTTGCTTCAATTATTTCTCGCGTAGCTTGTTTTTTGTTTTTTTAACATTGTTCCTTTAAAAAGGCGTGTCAAAGGTAACCCGCACCCCGGGGGGTTTCAGCCCTTTTTTCCGCTGTTCGGAAAAGGCAGTATTACAACAGCTTTATGTCCCCACATCAGACCGAGAATTTCATCCGTTAATAAACGTGTCGTTAGGAACTGTGTACTTTTACACGTGCAACTGCTCCAGCTTTCTTGTTTACCTCCGGTGAAATTCCTTGTGGTGGTGGTCATGCTTACAAGCTCGGCACTCTCAGCAGGGACAGCATGGGTGCCTTATTCATTGACTGTGATCACACACCCACTAAACTGGTTTGGCACTTGTAAGCAAGCCAGTGGCATTTTCCTCACGGCATTTGACCAAGCAGAGCAAAAGGCAGCAAGCAGAGCTCTCAAATGTAGGTACACCCTTCCACAAGGCCTTGCTTGGGGCAAAGCAAGCACAGGCAGGATAGTTGCCATGACTAGAATGCCAATTTGCCAAAAGATGACGCCTCTTAAATCCATTTGTTCGCTTATGACAGTAATGAGGATAGTGCCGCACTTACCCACTGACAAATTTTCTCCTGGGCCGGGGATATAGCCCATTCTATGACAAAATTTCCTTCCTCAATTTCTCTCTCGAACACACATAAATACACTCCTTCCCAATCACCTCGCACTAATTTTGGGTGGCTCATTGAGTGCCGAACTTCCCAGGTTGGATGCTTAAGACTGCCGCAGCTTTGCTTGAGGCAAAAAAAGAAAAAAAATTGGGTCACAGTGGTTTGCATAATTTAGCACGTATGTTGCACAGAATGTTTCTAGGGGAAGCAGTTACTGAAATGGTGCTTAAAGGAAAGACATAAGAGGAAACAGATTCAGCCAATAATTGCCTCTCGGAATGAGGGAACCTCAATCAAGACCGACAGGGGGAGGAGGGGAGTAGTATAAAAAATTGACAATTCTGAATCATCCCCAAACTCTCTAACAAAGAAAGAGCACTTCCTTTTCGGCTGTTTTTACCTAAATTCTAGCCTTAAATAATGATAGTAGCAAGTAACCGCAAAAAGGGTGAAATAAATGCCCCTTTCAGTTTTTCTGTTAAAGGTTTAAGACCTTGTCTTGTTCACACATCGTTCCCAGTATATCCTTTCCATACAAGTCAACTAGCCGATATACGGAACACCATCACATAAAGCTTCCTTTATTCAAAAAAAACATTGATCGTGTAATTCTGTTTGCAACCCCTTTTCAGAAAACCCTTGATATTTCCATTATCTCAAAGCAGTAAATTTCAAATTTCCCCTCGTTATGGCATTTCTGCGGAGGACACCAATATAACCCCCCTTCATTCTATTTTAATGATGCTTCAGTCGGAGTCATTTCAATAGATTAGTCATAGGCTGTCCTATAGATTTTGAGGACCATACCCAGAACCTGTAGATTTCGCACTTATTCTAATTTTTGATTTAATGTTCTGCTTATGTGAGCTATGAAGACTGTGCAAGTCTGCAAGGCTAAATTAAGCCGATTTCTACCTTAAGTTAGAACTTGGCACAATGAACAAGAAGTTGGTATTAACCATGAAATGGGTGAAGATCAATATTACGACAGTTGAGATGATGGCACGAAAACACATTGCCAACCAGTGCGACACCATTAGGATAGTCGGCACAGCAGCCGTGAACGGTGTATACAGTGTCTCGTTTCCACTACCCGTCACAGATATACCAAGGCTGTAGAGATCTGCTTAAAGGTCAGATAATTCCCATGTACATCCCTTGAAGTCTGCTTCGAAGCACCCACGCAAGTAGGCTACTGCAAAAGGATTGCAGGTTAGCAACTTCCTGCGAGCATTTTTGGTGACATCAGTATTGGCCCTTCCATGCGCTCCTCTTAAATTAACATGGTGCTCCTGTTACAAAATTTCTCAAATATTCTCAGAGTTAACTATTCTAAAGTTTGAGAATCGCAGATGTTTTTGAAAGAAAGGTACCTTAAAGGCTGACACCTGAGAAGTTTGGCACTTGACAGCCAGAAAGAAGGGTATCCTCTGTTGCTAATGGGTGAAAAGGTGTCTGCACATCTGCCACTCTCGCGGGGTCCTCTCTGGAGTGGAATCTCAATCTCGCTCACTGTTTTGCCCCACACCTTAGGCCACTAGTTTCTTTGAACGCTGGTGAACTATGTGTGACTTGATTTGTAGTAGCTTGTTGCCAACCCAAACATTTTTGTGCAGAGTGTAGAATTACCATGTTACATGAAAACTGATCGGATAATTTTCTGCTCTTAGGGCAGCGCTGTTACCACTAGTCTCTGTGCCCTGATATGTGGGTTATAATAAATTCTCTTTACCACAATGGTGGCACGTATGGAGTTCCTGTAGCCTGGCATACAAACATCCTAAAGTGAAATCCTCCTTTCAGAGATTGTACGCTCACGGCATAAGCGAGCTTCCCAAGGAACTTTCACTGCAGCATAGCACTTATTCAATGGCCAAATTTTGTTAGCCTTCACCGGTACACACAGAAGGAACAACCAGGGTTGTGGAGCCTGGCATAAGAAAGTGAAGAGGCCATTCCCTCATACCGAGAAACGCCGAGCTAACATTCCTATGTACGTTTGCGAGACGCCTAGACTAAGCGCACAGATGGAAACGAGGCGCCAGAAAGAGGCGTCTTTCCCTCGTCCTCCAGTGGCCACACACGACGGGAGACGCCGCGGGGCGGCATCGTTTGAGGCGTCATTGATGGCGCCTGGACAATGAGACGACGCGCCTTTATTTGTTCCTCCTCCTCCTCCCCTCCAATAGAAGGAAAGCACCGCCCCCTTTCCACCGCTCGCTGCAAGCCCATGTGCTGACTGCGCGCGCAAGTGTTCGCTCTGCAATTCAGACGTTTTGGAAACCAGAGCGGTCCGCCAAGGCCTTCACTAATATGCCCTCGTCCGCGACACAATGAACACCATCACCACGAATCGGCGCTACAAAAATAAACTTGGTCCAACCGCTTGCGCTTGCAAGCCTGCCTGCCCATACGCCTGCAATTGATGCGACCTGCGACGCCTGAATCAAGGTAATAATTAATTTACAGTACCCGGATCTGACTTTCATATTCGTCAATTACGAATGTTTGTAAGCATTCTGCAGCCCTACTAGGGGTCCTGTTAATTTCAGTGACAAGGGAAGTGATATCCTGCCGCCTTCCCATTTGCAGCTTTTAGTTTCGCGGTCTTCCAGAGAGCTGCGAGTCCGTAATGAACAGACGGTTTGAAAAAGGCAAGGCCTGTGCCACATTACGCGTGAACCAACCAAAACAGGTGATGAACCTGCAGAGAACGCATCATCCGTCACCGAAGAAACTTCACTCAATGGAGGGCGGGAACCGTCACTCACCGATTAAGCCTCCGATAAGAAAGCACGCTACTTGGAGTGTGAGCACAACAGCTACGATGCAAGCGAGCTTACGCCCGCTCAGGTTCTCAAGAACGCTCCCAGCCATTTTGACGTACGGACGGACAGCGGGCGACGGAGAGTACGCCGCGCGCACATGCACAGACACGGCCCGTAGCAACGTTGGTGTGATGAAGCCGCCGCATGGGGGGGCCTCGGTAGCATCCACCGTGGTCGCCCACCAGTAATTCAGACACTAGCGCCAAATCCTTTTCTAGTGGCGTGGGGCGTCCAAAAAATCTTGAATTGTCGTGACAACAACATTGCTGTTACTCGTGACGTCTTTTTTCTTTTGGTTGGTTGGTGTTGCGTCGGGTAAGGTCATGATCCCAACTTGTTAGAAAAAGCAACTGACGTTGGCGCGCTTTTTGAATCGCAGTCGTCTACAATATTGTTGATCTGCGGGTTAAAGGGTTAATGCTGCGAAAATTCGAAGCATGGTCATTTGATGATGATAAGTAAGTTATCGCATGGTAAAAAGGCAGTTTGTAATTCATTACAATTCTTTCCTTGAATCCTTTAATCCTGTGAAACTTCGACGACCCAAGAGAAGCCATCGTTCAAGCTAAGAAGTATCGCCGGGAATACTTAACGAGCGCCCACAACCCTTTGGGCATCCCTCCTCTTCCTGGCCATGTCTTCAGTCATCGACAGCAAGTCACTATCCGCCAAGTCCAGTCTGGCACTCTCTTAACCCCATTCCTACAGCAGCGTTTCCGTAGACCCCAAAACGCTGGTTCATCCCGTCACAGCTTGGGCTCGTGTGATACGTGCCTAGTTCGAGCGGACCTGGAGCATCTGCTTTGGGCCTGTCCGCTCTACTCGCTGCCCCGGACTCTAGCCCTGGGCACTCTGCGGCCCGAGGTACGCCCGACCTCCCTGCGAGCTTGGGCCTGCCCGGACTCATCTACCCCAATTGCGACCGCCGTCGAGCTCTGGAGGGCATTGGACGAGTTCCTTCTGGATCCAGCTGCTCCGCCCACTGGCGCCAGGCTCCTCGCCCTCGGGCATACCGCCTGAGGGGCACGCCGGAAGACCTCCGCAATGGACAATGGCGCCGTGGGCCCCATATCCGCAACTGCCCAGGACCTCGCTTCTTCATTTTTGATCCCCTTAAGGGTTTTTCTTTTCTTTTTTTTTTCCATTTCACAGCAGCCCCCCAGGGGCAATTTAAGTGAAATAAAGACGTGAAACAACAACAAC